>NC_060286.1:32473410-32640945 GCF_021613505.1 Equus quagga | reverse complement strand
CGGGGGCGCCGCGGCCTCCGCCGGGCTGGGCCGGGTCCCCGGGCGCCGGGCGCGGGCGCGGGCAGGGGCGCGGTCGGGCCGCCAGGGCGCCACGGCGGGGGATGTGCGCGGGGCCGGGGCCTTGGGGACCCGGGGTCTTCGGATCACGCGGTGGGGGCGTGCAGCCGGCGAGCGCCTGTGTCCGGCGTCCCAGAGTTCAGCCTGCAGGGCGGGCTTCGGTGGAGTCGGGGTCTCAAGGAGTCGGCTGCTGCACGGGGTTCCCAGGGGATCAGGGGCCGGCCTTGGGGTTCTAAGAAGTTGGAGGTGATGGAAGAAGGTGCTCCCTTAGGACATGGATGTGAATGGAGAGGGGATTCCCCATGGTGTACTCAGGGAGTCAGGATGTATTTATACGGGTCCTGCGAATGGGGGTGTTGAACAGATAGCCCTGGGAAATATGGTTTGTAAACATATGGCGTTCAAGGGGCTCCAGGTGGAGACTCAGACTTGGGTGTGTGGGGTGGTGGTGGAAGGCAGGTCGAGATGTGTGTCTTGGGGTTCAGAGAGTAGGATGTCAAAGCTGTGGGCCCAGGGAGGTCAGGTTTGGGAAAATAGGGGAAACAGAGTCACAGGGAGCCAGGTGGGAGAATAGTGTGCAGAGGTGAGAATGCGGTTGAAGGATGTTGGGAAATGGTGTTGGTTGGGTGAGGGACTTGTTGCCTAGAGGAGAAGGCGTCTGAGGGAGCCACTGAGTAGGACCTGGTGCCTGGAGTTAGTCTTTGACCTCATTGACTGAATTGGTTCTTGTACCCAGGGGAATCAAAATTGCATCCAAAATCCCATTTCAGAGCACAACTCCACGTGGCCTTATTTGTTTTGGAAGCAAGTATCGTTAATATTTGCTTGTCTTTTAGCGCCCGCCAAAACCGTGGGCACCAATGGCCTGGCGAGAGGACAGAGGTTCTGTCTCAGTTCACCTCTGGGTCCCTGAGGCAGGGAGAGCACATGTTGGCTGAACAAATGAATGAATGAATGATACTCCTTTAAGAAAGGACATCTGCTCTATTTTCACCTGGAACTACCCAGAAATGGAGAGGGATGTCACATGTCCTCTTCAAGGATGGCTTATGTTTGTATTGGTGCCTTAAATGAGAACTTGGTTTTGCACACTCTCAACTATGGTACCTTGCTTTGGGCAGGTATTTCCTGGGCGGATGCAAGTGCCACGATCATCCTAGGGACGTGGAGGAAGCACAGACCTACCTGGGCTCAGCTTGGTGGAAAATGTTGACTCTTCTCAGTTAAGGCAGCATTTGAGGAAAAGGTGTTCAGTCTCCTGGGCCCCCATGGCAGCTTGACCTTGCCCTCCCTGTAAGGCTTACCAGCTTGTCCTCTTGTTTCTCCTGTTCTTACCTGCAGCATCTTCTCGTTTCTTCTTGGAGTTGGACAGCCCTGGGTCTACTTTGTCACTTCCCAGCTGTGTGCCTATAATACCTTCTGTGCAGGTTGATGTTAGGATTAAATGGGTTCATTTGTGAGCCTGCTGGTTTTTTCCCTCAGAACCCACTTGTTTCCTGCTTTATTTACTCATTCATTCAACCAATATTTGGGTGCCCACCTGTGCCAGGCATAGAACAGTGGTGGACAGCACTGACCAAGCTCCTCCCCTCATGTGCTTAACCTCTGCTGCGGAGACAACAAATATAGAAATCAATAAATCGGAGAGCTTCAGATGGGGAGAGGTGATTTAAACAAAACAGATGAAGTAATATGATTGACAATGACAGGTAGGGGAGGAGGAATGACTCAAACTATGGTGGTCTCTGGAATGAGAGGGTAGATGGGCTTTCAGTGGCATGGACCCATCTTACTGACCGTCACAGCCCCACAAGGCTCCCTTCCCATGGTCTGGTCCCAGTGGCCTAAGCTGCTGTCATTAGTGGGGCTTGATGGAGAGTGGGTTGTACGGGGAACTGTGGTCATGGGTCCTTGTGCAAGTCTGGTTTTGGGAAACTCAGGAGAGAGAGATTTCTGCCCCAGAATCCACATGGTGAGCAGTAGCCATTGATGGCAAAAGGTCCCTCAGACTTGGAAAGGTCAAAGAGATTGCTCAGGAAGGTAAAAAAATAAAGGAAAGAAACAAAACTGGAATTATTGTGGCTCTTCTTTGGGGTTCAGAGAAGTGTTTGAAGGCGTCCCTTCCTTTGGCTTCTGGGGGCTCCCTTGGGCTGGCTCCCTTGGGACTTCCTCCTGGCTTTAGGGACACCAGCTCCTCCTTAGACCCTTTTGGGTGCACTGGACCTCAAGTTCTGAGCAGATTTGGCAAAATCCTTAAGCTAAAGCATTTGCTGCTTAGCATAGGGAAAGCGAGTTAATGTCATGTTTGTCATACTGAGACAGTTGCCTTGGAGGCAGCCACAGGCAGCAAAGAGCACAGTCTTTGGAACCAGCCAGATCGGTGCCTGAGTCCCAGACATGCCATTTCCGAACTCGGTGTCCTTGGCCAAATCCCTTAGCCACTCTGAGCCTCAGTTTCCTCATCTTAGAATGGGGATGAAAAGACTTACCTTGTAGGGGTTATTATGAGGATCAGAGGGGCTCATGACTCCCAGGGCTAGTCACAGAGCCCAACACCTTCATAGGCAGGCCCTTCATTCATTCATTCATTCATTCCACAAAAACTGAGTACTTGCTATGTGCTAGCCACTGTTTTAGGTAGGGGGATGTATCAGTGAACAAAAATGACAAACATCCCTGCCTTGATGAAGCCCGCCTTCTAGTGGGGAAGGGGCAGGGAGACAGATAGAAAATACAATCATTAAGTGAAATTTACAGGATTTTTATGGTGGTCAGCGCTATCAGAAGAATAAAGCGGGGGCGGGGAGAAGTGCTCTGGGAGTGGGGTGGTCGGGGCACAGGAACTACTAGTTTGGATAGTGTGGCCGGGGAAGGCCTCACCGTGAAGGCAACATTTGAGATAAGACCTGCGGTGGTGGAGAAGCATTGTTCCAGGGAGGGGACTTCAAGGGCGGAGGCCTGATGAGGGCAGCGGGGTGGCAGGGCCAGATCACCGGGACGTCATAGGTCATGGTTAAGGCTGTGGCTTTTCTCTGTGTGAGATGGGAGCCATGGGAGGGTTCCGAGCAGGCAGAGGACTCACTCATTCTCAGTGCTCCTACCTGCAGCCCACCCCCCCCCCCCCAGGAGCGTTAGCTTCCTATGGGAAAGGAACATGGCCGTCCCTCCCATTAAGGACTCTGAATAATGGACACTTTCAGAGCATGCTGTTCCAGCCTGACTCCTTTGAGATAAATTGGTTTAGACGGTTTTGCCAAGAGGTGGATAAGGAAGAAAAGGGCAAATGTCAAGCAGAAAACAGAACCCAGAAATCCTTCTGCCTCATATCCCACCATTTTAATCCCTCCATCCAAAAAACCCAAAATGTGGGGCAACCAATGTCAGGTCCTGGTGAATTTCAGCAAGTGGATGATCACACAGCTGGGGGGATGGGAGAGCATTCCACTCACTTCTAGGCTCCTGCTGTCTGACATGTGGTCAGGGGACTAGCCACGTGGGCATCATCTGGGAGCATGTGAGGAATGCAGAGTCCCGGGCCCCACCCCAGACCTGCAGGGTCAGAATCAGCATCTTAAGGTGGCCAGGGGATTCATGGTGGCACAGGGAAGTCTGAGGTACCCTGGTCTGGAGCTCAGGTGGCAGCCTGAGGGGGTCAGAGGTTAAGATGGAGAATTGCATGTTGGCTTCTTGTTGGCTCACAGGTCAGTCCTGGCCCCTTGTGGGGCAGTACCAGCTACCCTTCCTCCCTGGAATGTCACCCTCCAGCCACCCAGTGGCGAGGTTTGCTGCTAGGTGAGAAAGTGCAGTGATCTGGCACCTGACCTTTAATTCAGACTCTACCGGTAGCTGCTGGGTGACCTGGAGCCCATTACTTAACCTCTCAGAGCCTGCATTTGCTCACTGGTGAGATAAGAGTTCATAATACCTACTCCGTTAGGGCGGCTGTGAGGATGAAGTGAGTTGACATATGTAATCTGTGGTACGTGGAAAAACTGATGCTCACCCTTTCCAGCTGACTCAGTATAACCCTGGGCAAGGCAGGCCACGTCCTGCGTGTCACCTGGCTGGGAAAAAACGAGTGGGAGACCTAGAAGTGACACACCTGAGCGTGTGTCTGGTCAAGACTCCCACATATTTCATGACAGAAAGAGGCATTTTGGAGGCCTGCACCAGCCCTGCATCCGGCCACTCCCTTTCTGAGGCCGTGTCTGCCTCTCCTCCCTTCCCCCGCCTGTTAATCGTCTTAGGCAGCTCAGTTATTGAGCTCACTTAGGTAGGACACTTAGGCCCCAAATGGCAGTTTCTCCTTTAAGGGGTCATCACCCTTCTGATTAGGTATGATTCTGAGGCATTTTATTACCTCTTGGTAGGTAGAGAAATGGTACCTGAAACAAGAATATTTCTGGGGCAAAGTTTGGTCACAAAATGTATTTAGACCACTGAGTGGGAGGGAAGTTCTTGTGTTTGCCAGTAGCTGCTACTCCTGTTGTTGGCATGAAGGGGCACAGATGACTTTGTTGCCTGCAGCCGCGTGGCTTCCCCTTCCGGAGGAGGGCTGGGCTCCTGGACCGTCGCCTGGTCTCACTCAGGCCTTTGGAGCCTTCCCAAAGAGGGAGAGTTACTGGTGGACCAGGGGCCCCCAGGCCAGCCCGAGGGGCTTCTCTGGAAAGAAGGCTGAGCTTTAACTGAGAGTCCGCCGTGGAGTGAGAAGGTGGCGCTGTTGTTTAGAATGGCTTCTCTGGATATTTCCGGGGTACCGCAGACTCCTGGGAGGCAAACTGTCCTCCGACAGTGGGGAAGGATACCAGTGAGACCTCGGTGACCCTCCACCCTGGCCTTCCCGGGGCAGCTGTCCTGCTTTCAAACACTCTGTTCTGCTGTCCTTTTGTCCACAAAGGTCACCCCTTTGTGGCAGACCATATGCCCTGGTTTTTGGATTCAAGATTCACTTATTCCGCGATAACGTATTGATGGCGCTGAGCTGGGCCTTGGGGCTTGTGGTCACAGTAGTCAGGGCAGAAGGACTATGACCTTGTGGCTACACACAGTGGGGCCAGGACCGCTTCGCTTTTCCCCTGGCCTCCCGTTTGGAGGAATTTCAAGCACCAAGGGGGAGGGAGGAGGATTCCTGACATTCATCCGCTTGATCAGCCAACCTTTCCAGCATGTTCTTTCCAGCATGTCCTCCTGTCACCTTGGCGCACCCCTTCCCCCTTGGCTAGTTTGGCCTCCTGGACCCTCTCACTCACCTTGCTGTTGTCTTTTCACCTGTGCTCATGCTTTTTGGCTCTGGGGTCCTCTCTGCAGGTCAGAAGCCTACGCGTCCATCAAGCTGTCCTTCCTTCACAGAAAAGGCTGTTTGCCTCAGAGAAGACAGCCATACAGTGTGAGAACCAGATGGGACCTGAGCCATCACATTGTGTAGCAGTTTTCAAGCTGTGCTGTTGAGGAACCCCTCTGGGAACATGCTCTCGGGGCCTGGTGGCTGGGTGGGCAGGCCTCACTCACTGGAGCGGTGACACTTTTCCTTAAGGTTTCCTTTGAAGGAAGGGCTAAGATGCTTTAAAAAACACTTTTGAAACCCACTGACCTAGTCCAGCTCCCATTTCACAGATGGCAAGACACGCAGAGAGTGGGAGGCGAGCAGCAGAAGCAAGCGGAGTCGGTCAGAGCCCTGGCCCAGAGTTCAGTTGCTTGAGCTCCAAGTGTGGTTCTGCTGTTTCCTAGCTAAGAGAGTCTCTTCCCCCTATGAACCTCCATGTGTAAAGTGGAGATGCACATCCAAAATCCCTTTTCTGAAACCGTTGGGACTAGATGAGTTTCAGAATGCAGAATTTTTCAGAATATGGTACATGTCCTGGACATTATGTGATACTCCCAATGGGGTCAGGGGTTGTACTTCATAATAAAACATGTCAATATTTCTGCATCAAGACATATGAGCAGTCATTGCAAAAGGGAAAGACTATAAATAGCCTCATGCTGCTTGAGTTGAGGTGTTGCTGCCCAATAAGTCAACAACAACAAAAACCAGCTTTTGTTTTTTTAGAGAGTTCTGGATTTTGGAAATTATGGATAAGAGATTGTGAACCTGTAATAATAGTGCCAAACTTGCAGGGTGGTTGTAAAGATGAAATGAAGGAAAAAACCCCACTAAAAGTGTAGCACGTGGGTGCCTGCCCAGAGCAAGCCCTCCGTGGACATCAGCTGCCCTCTCCTGGGGTGGGTGTTATCATCTCCCATGTCTCAGGTCAGGGCTGTTTCCCCTCCTGACGTCGCCTGTCTTGGAGTGTACCTTGTGTCCTCACCAAAGTGGTCAGCTGCTAGAGAACAGAGGGCCGTGGTTCTGCTTTAAACTTTTTTAAAAAGATTTTATTTTTTCCTTTTTCTCCCCAAAGCCCCCTGGTACCTAGTTGTATATTCTTAGTTGTGGGTCCTTCTAGTTGTAGCATATGGGATGCTGCCTCAGCGTGGCCTGATGAGTGGTGCCATGTCCTCGCCCAGGATTCAACCGGCGAAACCCTGGGCCACCGCTGCGGAGCGCCCCAACTTAACCACTCAGCCACGGGGCTGGCTCCCTGCTTTAATCTTTAGTGAGCCCTCAGGCTCATAGTCTGTACTTGGTGTGCTGTGTTGAATTGTTTCACAGACTTTCACGAGTGGAGGCCTCTGAGCAACTGGAACAGGCCTAAGGGGGTAAGCGGAGGGCCTCCCGAAGTGGAAGGAGGGCCGAAGTGCAAGGGATGACTCTGCTCGGAAGCGGTGTCCCGCATGTAGTGGTGTTTACTTTTGGGGCTGGTGCTGTCAAGTGAATTGGGGCCAGCCAGAGGCTCCCTGATTGTCAACCCAGCATTCTCCCCCTCCACTCATTTTCCTCCTTGCCGGCGGAACGCCGATTTTCTTAAACTCTCAGCCGCTACAAGTGCCTCGT
The DNA here is from genome assembly GCF_021613505.1 of Equus quagga. Lineage (NCBI taxonomy): Eukaryota > Metazoa > Chordata > Mammalia > Perissodactyla > Equidae > Equus > Equus quagga. Next base: position 32,633,957 of record NC_060286.1, on the reverse strand, counting down.
GTTTCACTGTAGGTGGGCCCTGGCCCCAGGCGGTCTACTCCCTTGCCTGTGATTGGTTGAGGCTTGAGCATGTGACTTAGTTCCAGCCAATGAGACATCAGAGGCATTTGTGGTGGGAGGGGGACTTCTGAAAAAGATTTCTTCACGCTTAAGAGTGATGTAAGTGCTTAGGAAGGAAGAAAAACGGTCCCTCTTTTTCCCCAAGCAATTGTTGTTCATGCTTTTGAAGCCTGGAGCTCCAGCCATCTTGTGGCTCTGAGGGCTCCTGGCCCCAGGAGTAAGGCTGACCCAGGGAGGGTAGTAGCACAGAGACTAGAAGAACGTGGTCCCTGATTACATCGCTGAGCTGCTGATGGCTGCACCCCGGAGCAGCCCTTCCCTGGACTTCCTGTTATGTGAGATAATAAATGCTTTCCTGTTGAAGCCACTTTGAGTCTTTATTTGCCACTGAAGGCATTCTAACTGGTAGACCTCCTCTCTTACCCGGAGCACCCCCAGCTGCCCAGCCAGCTCATGCTGGGCACTCCATCAGGAATGGCCTTTGCTCCTGATTCACCTTGACCTCACATGGGTGGATTCCTGCCCCTCTGGGTGACCTCATGCTTGGCAGCTCGCAGAGGGTTGCAGGCTTTTGACTTATGTGACAGCCAGTGTTTTCCATCTGAGAAGCCAGGAAGAGGGAAGAGGTTTTCTGTGACCTCTCAAAATCATTCCCACTAGCCACCAAGACACGATGAGCTGTGTTGGGCAGATGGGTTAGATGGGTGCCACTTAAAATATAAAGGTCAGCCACAAGCCACAGGAAACCTAACAGTGTGGCTAGAGCCCCTGCCACCCTCCGGGTTTCTCCTTGTTCACCAAGCGTAGTGGGTGGTGGAGGTGCCAGAACTAGGCAGAAGAGATGGTTTTTGGTCCTTTCAAAGGCTGCCAGACCTGGAGTCAGAATCCCCAGGCATGTGCCCGCTGAGTGACCTTGTGCACATCGCTTGATCCTCTGAAACCTTAGTTTCCCTGACTTCATGGCCAGTAAGGAAGAAGAATGAATGAGCGTTTCTTGAGCTTCTGTTGTGTGCTGGATTCTGGGCATGAACTTTTACATGGATCCTGGTTAAAGATCACAACAGCTGCATGAGGAGTGGGGTCGGGGTCGTAATTCTCAATCATTCAGAGCCTAAGTAGACCGAGGCTTGGAGATGTTGGTTGAGCAGATTCTAGCTCACTTCTGACTCTGGTTCCATTATTCTTTCTGCTACACTAATGTTTTTCTAAACTTGTCACATCAAAGAGTCACCAAGCTGACCTGTTAGAACTAGATTTCAGGGCCACTGCTGGTGATTCAGGTACAGCAGGTCTGGGGCAGGGTCCCATCTTGACAAGCTCCTGAGTGATGCTGATGCTGCCAGTCCAGGACACGCCCTGAGTAGCGCTGGACTAAGGGAGCCTGGACGTTATGGATTCCCAGACCCCTTCTCTGGAGGGTGTGATTCTCTCGGTCCAAGATGGGGGCTGGAAATCTGCATTTTAAAATCGAGTCTTGGGTGATGCATGTGATCAGGCAGGTCTGGAAGCCCCAGCCCTCAACCACAGTCCTTAGCATGTGCCCAGCACCTGCTGTGTGTGGGGCTCTGCAACAGAAGCGATAGAGTGAGCAGCTCAGCAGCCACAGGCGGCTTACACTCAACCTCTGGGTGGCTGATTCACCTGGGGGCTGGTTAGCAACTCAGATTCCAAGGCTGGGCCCAAGCTTCTGCTTCAGGAGGTCTCAGTGGGGTTGGGATTCAGGGAGCAGCATGGTTAGCTGGCGCCCAGGTGAGTGTGGTGCAGGGAGTTCCAGGACCAGACGTTAGACGTGATTGTCCAAATGGCAGGACATAATGTCACCCTGCAGCCTGAAGAGAAGAATGACAGCATCACTTACAAGACTACCAGGTGCAGCTGGGTTACTGGGGGACTGAAGGCAGGGTGGGCTTAGGTGGCAGTGGGTAAGGCCTGGCAGAGTGCGGGAGGAGGGTCTTGGGTGGAGCGGTGGCTTTAGAGTGCTGGCTTGTCCTAGTTGGCCTGAGATTTTGCCAGTTTTAGCACAGAGAGTCCCTTGTCCTGGGAACCACCTCAGTCCTGGGCAGTGGGGTCGTAGTTCTCCCTGTTAGGTGGAGGGAGGTATTTTAGCGAAGGGGCAGGGACCCCTGGTGCAGGGGAAAGCAGAGGGCTGTGCCCTGTTAGACCCGGCTTCAGATTGCGGGTCTGACACTTACTGCTCCTCTGTCTTGGGTGAGCTCCTTCACTTCCCTGAGCCTCACTTGTTATCTCAAATGTTGTTTTGAGGCGTAGGTGAGATAATGCAGTTTCCAGCACCAGCATCATCCAAAGCAGCCTGACCGAAGCAGGAGTATTGTGTGTGGAAGGAGGGTAGAAAGTTCCAGATCCTCAATCCTTTTCAAGGGGCAGAGGAAGCAGGCAGGAGGATAATGATAATAGCAGTGCCAGCAAAGATGTGCAGGGGCTGGTTCCTCTTGTTCTGAATTGTGGCTGAGGCCTGAGGCCGCCAGCAAACAGTATTAGCTGGGTCACAGAACTAGTAAATGCGGACTGCAGCTTCAACCCGGGTCCGACAGGCTCCATAGCCCTCCTCCTCCAGCCCTCACTCAGCACTGGGGTGGGATAGGATGGTGGGATGATAAGGGATAGGATGCGGGGGTGCCGTGATGTGTAGTGGGGACACAAAGCTGAATGAGACCCTTGGGTTGTCAGCTCCCTGAGGGCAGGGCTTTCTGCGGCTTTGTTCATTGCTATAGCCCATGCAGCAGTAACGTTTCTGACACACAGTAGGTACTCAGTTGTTAAATGAACAACCTAGCCTCTGCCCTTGAGGAGTTAACTTGGATTCATTTACTCATCTAACACCTGCTGAGCACTACTGTGTGTGCCAGCCCCTGTCCTGAGGACCTGGGATGCAGCGATGCCTAAGACCATCCTTATGCACAAGTCTAGAATATAGAGACTTGGCACACATGTGGTCAGGGCCGGGAGCGGTGGAGGGACAAGGGCTGCAGAGGCCCAGGGGAGGGAGTGTCCACCCAAGGCGTGGTCCCACATCTAAGACTCTTGGTGTCGTCCCTAGGGTGACTGAGGCTGGGGCCGGCCTGGGGCTCTGGGTGAGTTCTGGCTGATGGTTGCTGTTCAGGCTGACTGAATGCCCTCAACCTTGTCTTGCTGTGTCTCTTGTCAACTGCAGGGTGGACACTTGCTGTGTGGCCCTTCCCAGGGAGGGGTTCCGGTCCCCTCCACTGCCCCTCCTTGTCCCTCTTCTCTCCTCACATACAGGCTGGCCCAGCCCCTTGGCTGTGAGGCCTGGCTCCTCTGAGGACCTGCCCTCTCTGCCCTTGCAGCTTCTAAGTCTAACAGGAAGCAGTGTTTTCTCTCAAGTTAGTCAGGCTTGGAGGAGTGTCCTCAGTGCGGTGGTACTGCTGGGGCTGCCAAGCCCAGGGGCCTTTTGGTAAATGCCACTTTCCTTTCCCTGCCCCACTAGGCCCAGGGAGTCAGCTGTCTCCACTGAGTCTTGGGCCTGGAGGCCTGGGAAAGTGGTTCTCTCAGGCCCTTCACAGCTGCCCCACACCCTGCAGTGACCTCCTCTGCTCCTGCCCCACCACACACGCCAGTTGTGTCCAGTCTCCCTTCTGCCTGAATCTCACTTGGAGAAGTCCTACCTCACTTGGAGAAATTCCTCAGGCCCAGCCTGGACCTTACTTGCTTCTGACACTCTTCTGAGTGTCCCTGGTGGTCTTTCCACACTGCCATGCCAGGGCTCTGTGGTACTTGTCTCTCTTCAGCCCATACTTCTTGAGGGCGGGGGCTGGACTGGGGCTTTGAAGCTCCAGAAGATGCTTGTTGACTGTGTGGGTGTACGTTTAACTTGTCTGTGTGGAGCTGGCTTCCTGAGAGAGCCATTTCCAAGCCTTCTGGGCTGGCCTGATAACATCCCCCTGCCCCTTAGAGTCACTTCCTGCCCTGCTGAGCTCTGGGGACGGGCCAAACCAACTCCAAGCCAATGACTTTCAAGTTACTTTTCTTTTCTTAGGCTAGGTTTCTGTAGGGGAATTTGTGTATGTGTGTGTGTGTGTGTGTGTGTGTGTGTGTGTGTGAGAGAGAGAGAGAGAGAGAGAGAGAGAGAGAGAGACTAATTTACTCGTCTATTCTGCCAACGCAGTGGAAGCATTGTCTTCTGTTCCCACATTTTCCTCTCCCATCCTGTCCTTTCAGCTTCTGCATTGTGTGTGGACATGGGGAGGAGGCTTTGGCACGAAGCCTGGACTCCGACTACCAGGATTTTCCCAGAATATCATTTCTGCCAACTTCTTTAGAGCTCCTTAGTCTTTAACTTTTGCCATCTTTGCCTTTCATTCAAGAGTTCCAAATATCCAGGCCTCCTGAACTGGGCCACAGTTTAAACAGAGTGAAAGGGGCAGTTATGGGGCCCTGAGGTTGAAATGGGAATGTCTGCATCTGCGTCAACAGTCGAGCCCCAACTACGTGCCAGGCACCCTGGGTGGGGGAGGAGCTGAGTCTCCAGAGATGAAGGTGCTTGGTTGGGCCCTGCCCATGAAGGAGGGACATAATTACTGATGGTTCATTCCAGAAGTATGTGTGGAATACCGCCTGTGTGCTGGGCCCTGGAGATGGAGCGTGGATGTGAGAGTGGCAGGGCAGAGGTTAGAGCTAGGGTAAGAAATTACGAGGATTTTGACTCTCACTTTGGGTGGGAGGGGCCATTGGAGGGTTTTGAGGGGAGGGGTGACATGATATGACTTACACTTTAGAACAGGTATGGGGACAACTAATCTATATTTTCTGGTCGAGGTGTGTGCCCTTGTCTTCTCCATCCTGCTGCTTGGTGATGCCCCTACCCTGGTTAGTCCCAGCTCTCGGCCCGCCCGTGTGCTGCTGGACGAAACCCTCAGCCGTGCTGACCACTCTACAGCCAATGACCTAAAGGCACGGCCTCTTTCCAGTATGTTTGTGTTCCCACTTTCGAAAACGTCTGTTTCACATGTTCCTTTTTCTTCTTAGACCTTTATATCCTCTGAATGCCGTCCTCCAACTCCTAACTCGTGACGTTGTCTCAAACTTTATGGAAGAAATAGAAACAGTTAGGAAACCTTCTCATTTCCTGCCACCAAGTCTACACGCTTTGGTCCTGTCACTCTATCTCAGGCTCCGGTTCCTTTCAAAGGCCGGCAGCCCTTCGGCTCATGCCTTCTCAGGACTTGCCTACCGCAGTCATCTCTTTGCTCTCCCAGATTGGTTCTCTGTCTGCCCCTCTCCTGGGTCATTCCCATTAGGATACACAGATGCCCTAGACTTTCCTGTTACGTATAACCTTCCTTAACCCCACACTGAGGTCTAATTACTGTCCCACTTCCGTGTCCCTTTCAGGAAAGCCTCTTCAAAGAATCGTCATCTTCTTAGCCCAGGGCTTGTATCCTCTGAACGCCCCTGGGACTTCTCATGTCAAGGTCACCCTTTGATGTTGCCTACATGTTTCCAGATCTAACGGTTATATTTGTGCTCTTCTCTTCCTTCATATTCCAGCTGCTTTTAACCCACTTCACCACTCCTTCTTTCCAGAAACTTCCTAATCTTGGTTTCTGTAACAGACACTGTCCTGGTTTCTCTTCCCTGGTCCTTCCCATTCAGTCTCCTCCAGCTTTGATCTGGACCTCCATCCGCTGACTTGATTTCTCGGGTATCAGATGTCACTGAGCTTGGTCAAAACAGAACTCTTGGTTTTATTCCTCCTCACCTCAGTAAATGGCAAAATGGTACCACTGTTTGCTCCCTGTGCAATGTGAAACGTGGGGTTTATCTGTCATCCCTCTCCTTTCCTTATCCCTCAGGCATTAGTTTCCTATTGCTGCTATAACACATTCAAACAATGTAAACTTGTTCTTTTACAGTTTTGGAGGTCAGAAGTTAAAATAGGTCTCACTGGGCCACAATCAAGTGACAACAGGGCTGGCTCCTTCTGGAGGCTCTAGGAGGACGTCTGTGTCCTTGTCTTCAGCTTCTCCAGGCTGCCTGCATTCCCTGGCTCGGCCCCTCCTCCGTCTTTGAAGCCAGCAGTTCAGCTTCCTCCAGTCTCTCTCCCTGTGACTATGACCCCTGCCCACAGCTCCTCCTCTGACTCTGACCCGTCTACTTCCCTCTTCTAAGGACCCAGTGGGCCCACCCAAATAATCCAGGCTATTCCTCCCATCTCGAGAGCCTTAATTTAATCACATCTGCACAGTCCCTTGCCATGTAAGGTGACGTATTCACAGGTTCCAGTGATTAGGACATGGATATTTGGGAGGAGGACTTTATTCTGTCTCCCACACTTCCAGTCCCATCCATTCGTAAGTCTTGTTTATTTTACCTCCAGACTGTGTCCTCACTCAGTCTGTCTCTCCCTTTCTGCACTGTTTCTCACCTCTCACCCCCATGTCCGAGTCGCTGTCGCCTCTCACCGACTCTTGCAGTAGCCTTCTGACCACTTCTGCCATTGCCTCCACCCACTCCAACCCTGAGTTCATTCTCCACACAGCAGACAGAGGGAGCTTCTCAAAACCTAGATCAGATCATTTCCTCCCTCTGCTTACACTGCCCCCTCCACAAAGACCTCCACTTGCACTTGGAATGAATGCCATGCTCTGCCCTTACCCGCCTCTCTGACTACCCAACCCTGGTCCATTTGCCTGCTCCAGCCCCACTGGCCTCCTTGCTGTTCCTAGAACATACCAGCTGTGTTCCCACCATAGGGCCCTCGGGAGAATGCTCTTCCCTCGGATCTCTGCACGGCTGACTCTGTCTGGTCAGTGAAGTCTCAAATGCACTCTCCATGGACATCCTTTCCGTGATCTGATCTCCCAGTCTCAAGTAGTCCCCTAGTCACTTGCTAGCATGCCACCTGTTTTAGTTCTCTGCACATCTCTTAGCACTGTCTGGCCTTTTTCTGGTTTGTTTCCCTGCCTGGAAGTATAAGCTCCATGAGGGCAGAGACCTCCTCTGTCTCGTTCCCTGCTCTAAGTCCCTGGTGCTGGCAGGTGCTGCATAAATGCTGGTGGATGAGTGACTGTGCAGAGCGCGGTGACAAACGTGGTTAGCTCGGCCGAGGGGGCTGGGCAGGCTTCTCCAAGGTGACCCTGAGATGTGTCTCACACCATGCCTGGGGTTTTGGCAGGAGAAGGGAGGGAGGTACAGCATGTCCAGGTACCCTGAGTTGAGACAGATTGCCACGGCCTGGGAAGGATGCTGAGGGCCTGGCATGTGTGTGCCTGAGAGGCTGGTGGCCCAGGGAGAGTGGGAGCTGGGCTCCCGGTGGTAACTGCAGACTTAAAAATCCTTCCCTTGGTTCTGAGATGGTCTACGTCACGTGGACTCCTCTGCGGGCCACCAAACCAGCTGCTCTAGATTTAGAGCACGCTGTGACACACGCCATCCGTTTTCTCTGTAAATTAACCAGTTAGTGTTTTGTGTAGGTGATGAATGTACATGGTAATAAAAATCAAACAGTACAAAAGGGAGTATAGAGAAAAGTAACTGCCTTCCTCTGTGGTCTCTGTGTCCTCTTGCTCCCTTCCACAGAAGCTGCCGCTCTTAGGACTTTCCCGGGGGTCCTTTCAGAAATACCGGGTATATCTGCTACCTTTATAAGAAAGTATGTTGTTGGTTTGGGTTTTTTACCCGCAACAGTGACATATTGCACACCCAGTTTTATATCTCTCTATCTTTGTGATTGTTATCTATTGCTGTGTAACAAACCATCCCAAAACTTAGTGCTTTAAAACAACCGCCTTTTATTTTTTTTCATGGTTCTGGGCTTGCCAGGGCTCGCATGTGCATCTGCGGCCAGCGTAGGTCAGCGCAGTGACGTTGCTGCCCTTGGCCGGGTCTCTTACGTGGCTCAGCCGTGGCTGAGACAACTCAGCTCTGTTCCATGTGGCCTTTCAGCCTCCTTATCCCAGGCTAGTCTGAGCACGTTCTCATGGTGGTCACGGAGAAGTGAGAGGGAAGCAGAAGTGAATAAGCCCTTTCCCAAGCTTCTGTGTGTGTCAAATTTGCTACTGTCCCATCGGTCACGTGGCCAAGCCCAGGGTCAGTGCAGAAGGCCACAGAGCATGTGGATTCAGGGAGGCATGAAGCCCCGGGGCCATTTGTGCAGTCAGCCTACCACAGAGCTGTATTTAGGCGTGTTCCCTTTGTTTAATGGACATGCTGTGTGCCGTCGCATGGGGTACTCCATAAGCCACTTAGCAGGTCCCCTGTCGAGGATCCTACAGGTTGTTTTCTATCCTTTGCTTTACCAGTAGGGCTGTGTGTAGTGAACATCCCTATCTGTATATCTTTGTGCTCAAGAGTGCATGCGTCTATGGGATAAGCTGCCAGAACAGGAATTTCTGGGTCAGATGGTACAGGTACATGAATCGTTTTAGAGATATTGCTAAGTTGCCCTCTATAGACACTCATCCCGTTTATGCTCCTACCAGCACTATCCTCCAGTGTCTGTTTCCCTCTCAACACTCTGGTGGGTCGGGGAAGTACTGCAGATGTCAAGGTGCCCATGACTGACAAGAAGCCGAATGAACGAGGGGATGAAATTCACGGAGGTCGTCCTGGGACTTAGAAATGGAGAGCCTGGCTGTCTTTGCTGGGTAACAGAGGAGACACTGAAGAACCGGTTCCTGCTTGAATAGGGGTTTGTTTTTTTCTCTTGGATTGGAGCTGCAGCAGGAATGGTTTGAATAGACCTAAATGCTTCTCTATTGACATATAAACCACGTGTTTGAGATTTTTTGTATTGATATCAAGTACACCCTGGAACAGAGTAGAAACTCTAAGTTTTTTCTTTACCAGGTAATCAAACCTTTGTGTGTTCTGCTTATCCGGCAAAGACGAAGGCAGTGAGGAAGGGGCATTCACCTCAAGTGGCAAAGGCCACAGCCCCCCCTTCCCTGGGGGATCAGGGAGCCCAAGGCCGCCTGGCGCTGAGCTCTGCCAGCCGCAAGGCTTACAGGATTGTCTGTTTGGAGATGAACCGAGGGACCAGGGTCCCTGCTGGGGGCTAGTTCCCTGCGCTCTGCTCCATGAGGGTCCTCAGGAGTGGCCTCTGTTCGGCTTCAGGCCTTATCTCTGTATAAGTTGCTGGTGAGCTGGTTTCTGCAGCCTCACTTCAACCCCTAAAAATACCTGTGGGAAGGGTGAAACCAGCCCTGGGCACCCCGAGTCCCTCCTCACTCCAGTCCCCGGAATCCCAGCAGATGGAGCCGGAAAGGGACTTAGAAACTGCCTGTGGGGCCTTGCAGCGGACACTTGAGTGGCTTGGCCAGGGTCACACAGCTGGTTGTGAGGGAAGTGGGAACCCTTCTCTCGGTGCCCGTGTGCACATGGTTTGTGCCCGGCGTGCCGGGGTGACAGCGTAGGGAGACGGCCTGGGTTGATGGCCCAGCTCCAGGATGGACTTGCTCTGTGACCTTTGGCCTGTTGCTTCGCCGCTAGTGCCTGGTTCCCTGTCTGTAAGATGGAGATGGAGAGAATAGTGGTATTGACATCCCAGTGTTGTTTGGAGGACTAACAGGATGATATAAACTTCTTAGCACACTCCATGGTATTTAGTGAGAACTCAGTGTGGCTTGGCTGGTAGTGAACGTTGTACCACATGTGCATCTTCCTACAAGACTGCCAGCCTCTTGAGCAACGGGGGGTGTGTCTCAGGGCTTTCCGGCCCCACTAGATCCAACAGAACCATTCTGGGAAATAGTAAGTCCAAAATGAATGCAAATAACAGTAATAGTAATTAACATTTATTCAGTACCCTCTTTGTACTATATGCGTTACATATATTATCTCACAGTAGCCAGGTGAGGAAACTAAAGCTTAGAGAGGTTAAGTAACTTGCCCAGTGCCACACAGCTGGTAAGGAAAGGAGCTTGGATTCAAGCCCAGGGCTCCCTGAGGCCAGAGTTCTTTCCTCCACATTGGACTGCTGTACTGGGCTTTTCCATTCTGGAAAGTACATGCCTGGCCCTACCTTGCAGTCCTGCGGCTCCACCTGCAGCTGTGGAATGCCCGGTTGTGCTCTGCTCTGTGCCTGGTGAGTGTGAGAAGGCAAGTAGGGTAGGGGGAGACCTCGATTTCAGTCTCTCATGAGGCAGAATTCTGATGTACGGGTCCCCGTTCTCTGTTACACCTGGAAGCTCGTGGAGTCCGTGGGGTCCCTTCCCACTTCTCACGGATCACTTTCTTCATGTCCAGTGTCTTGAAAACTGTTTTTTCACATATTCTGTCTTGTTGTTGTGGTTATTTCATAGAGGAGGGTAAATCTGTTCCATCTTGGCTGGAAGGGAAAGTCTATATTTAACGTTTTGATCCTCTTTTGTTTTATAGTTAATTCTTTAATCCAGCTGGAATTAATTTTCTTGGGTGCCCTGAGGTGCCTTTTTTCCCTTGTGCCTCATTGTCCTAGCATGTAGCTGGACACACCATTGGGCAATAGCAGGTGGTTGGGGGCCGTTTTGTTGCAGGTGGATTCTGATCAGGAGCCTGTGAGGTCCTTGACAAGCTCAGCCAGAGTCTGGGGCGCGTTGGTCCGGCGCCGCACCCCCTCTGTCGTTAGGACTGAGGCCTGCAGCCTCTGGATCATTTTCTGGCCTGAGCTGTCGACGGGTTTAAGATCTCTGCCCTCCTGGTGGGGAGAAGGAGGGTCGGAGAAGTCACCTTTTTAAAGAAGAACAAAGAAAACCTAATTTTCTTGGGAGATTAGTTGGAGCCTAAAAATTTTAAAAATTTAAAAAATGATTTTGTCGCCGTTATGCTAAATTTTCAAATTAGATTGTAAGCTCTTTGCTGAGAGCGTACAGCTCCTTCCAGAACTGAGGAGCTGATCCTTGCCTACCTAGCAGGAAACTCCCCCAACTGATCCCCTTGTCCTCTCCCTGTCCTTCATGGTTCAGCGCCAACAGACTGCTGGGAGTTCCCCAAACAACGAGGCTGTGTCATGCCTTGGCATATTCTGTCCCTTCTGCCTGGATGTCTTTCCCCACGTCTTCCACCTTGCAGACATACACCTGTCGTATTCTGGGTGAAGGCTTTGTCCCCTTCTCCTCCACCCATCTGGGCCTGTACACATCGCTATTAGAGCTGCATTGTGTTGAATGCTCCTGAAGGACTAGAACCTTCATGAGGGAAGGACCATGTCTCCTAATTCTGAGGAGAGCCTCTTTGTCTCAGGGGAGCCTTTCCCACGGCACTCCCGGGTCTTCCCGATAGAGCTGGGCTCTCTCCACAGGTTGGCTGCAAGATTCTGGTATATTTCCTGGTGTCAGGAGATCAATGAACTAAAAGGGCATGGATTCGGAGCCGGCCCGGTGGCGCAGCGGTTAAGTTCGCACGTTCCGCTTCTCGGCGGCCCGGGGTTCGCTGGTTCAGATCCTGGGTGCGGACATGGCACTGCTTGGCAGCCATGCTGTGGTAGGCGTCCCACGTATAGACTAGGGGAAGATGGGCACGGATGTTAGCTCAGAGCCAGGCTTCCTCGGCGAAGGGAGGAGGCCTGGCAGTAGTTAGCTGAGGGCTAATCTTCCTCCAAAAAAAAAAAAATAAAACAAAAAAAAAAAAATAAAAGGGCATGGATCCCACAGAGCACCAGAGGACTGGTTTTCACACGGCTCTTTAACCATGCGGCCCTTTGGTTAGATAAACGTTTCTGCGAGCCTCCATGTAAAACCAGTGAAACAGGAGAGGCGAGGGGCCTGAGGGTTCTGCCTAAGCCCTCGGTTGCATTCTGCGGGATTCTGTTTAGGAACGAGAGGACCTGGGGTGAGAGTTGGTGAGGAGCTCTCGGACAGTGGCTCTCAACTTCAAGCCTGTGTCGTGTTTGGGAGATCTAGTTAGGATACTAGTTTGGCCACTGTCACAAAGGTCAGAATAACGGTGACTTAAGCCACAACAAGGTAAAGTTAATGTTTCTCTCTCATGTAATAATTGATCATAAACAGCCCAGGGCTCGGTGGCAGCTCCTGGGTGCCGGGGATCAAGGCTCCTTATGTTGTGCTGCTCTGCCATTCTAGTAGGTGGCTTCCATCTCGTGATCTAGACAGATGTGCCATTTTCCATCAGCACAGCCACATTCCAGCTAGTGGGGTAGGGTGAAGAGGACCTGGAGGGCAAGCCCCTTCCCTCCAAGGGCACAGTCCAGAAGCTGCATACAACACTTCTGCTGACATCCCGTTGGCCATAGCGTAGTCACATGGCAGCGTCTAGCTCCCAGGGAGCCTGGGAAATGTAGTCTTTTGCTTGACAGCTATGTGCACTGATAAAGCTTGGGGATTCTAATGTAAAGGAAGAAGAGGTGAATGAATATCTGGGGACAACTGGCAGATTCTGCCACAGGCAGGGCCAGGCCTAACCCTGGAGGATGCAGTCCAAGTGCCTCGGCCTGTTGTCCAATTAATGCACCATTTATTGAGGACTGACTGTGTGCCAGATGTTGTCCTCAGGCCTGGGACGTAAAAATAAGTAGCACACAGATGCTTCCTTCAAGCCTCTCCTTACAGTCCAGAAGTGGCAGACAGTTATAGAAACACCTAGGTTGGGGTGCTCAAGGTTCCGGGGGCAGCTGGAGGTGGCTTGGGATGGGGTACATGTCGGGAGAGATCAGCGGTAGGTGTTTACCAGTAATGCTGAATGGTGTCCTCAGCATTCCAGAGTATTCCAAAGGCTTGGAGGAGTGGACTGGGCTGGCACATGCATGCAGAGAACTTGGCCAGGACCTGTTTTCCATGCCAAGGGATTTGGACATCATCCTGTGGTGGTGGGGCTGAGTACGGAGGCAGGGGGAGGAGGAACCATTAAGCCCCCACTTTCTGCTCCCAGCTGAGTCTCTTGCTTGACTTCTTACACACCCACACCCCACTCTCCAGCCACTCGGTTTAATGTACTTTCCTTGCCTTTGTGCTTTTCTTATGCTGTTCCCTCCTCCTGGTTTGCTCTTCCCTGTATTGTTTACTAGTCCAGATCCTCCTCATCCTTTAAGGCCCAGTCGAGAGGTGTGGTCACTCCAGGCCACAGCGTTTCCCCCTGAGAACTCGTTAACTCTACTCCACAGTCTTGCTATGGTCGTGGTATTGTCCCCATCTTATAAATGGGGACTTGATGCTTCAAGAGGGTAAGTAACGTGCCCCCCTCCCACAGCTGGAAAGAAGTAGCAGAGGCCCTGATCTGTGGTCCTTTCTTATGGTGGGGGTTCTGCTCAGGGCAGCCATTTCCAGAGCAAAGTCAGAGGAACCCGCAGCGTGGAGGCCAGCGGGGGGCGGGGAATAATGTGGAATAATGCAGAATAGCGTGGAATAATGGGGAGAGAGGAATCCTCAGTTCAGGCATACAGAGGGGCTTTCTTAGAATCCCAAAGTGCTGAGGTTAAATCCTAGGGCCAAAGTCACAGTGAGAAACTGGGATGTAAATCTAGGACCCTGAACCTCATTTTATTTTTTGGAAATGTAAAACGTACAGAAAATAAACTCAGTGTATACTGATCATCTCACTACTCAGAAGTAACCGCTATTAATGTCCCAACATATACACTTCCAATTTTGGAAGAAGAGTTCCAGTTTTTTCTAAAAGTAATATAAAATGATTCTGCTCAATAAAAATGATTCAAATGACAAAGATGAGAGTTAAAAACTTATCCCAAATCTCATCTTTCAGAAATTCCTGTCATTTACTCTTAAGTGGTACTCATTCTAGACATCTTTCTAGGAACGTGGACAGATACCAAGATCAACTGACCTACTTTTATCAACACTGATCATACTCCTGTCCAGTTTGATAGCCACCAGCCTCGTGTGGCTCTCTACCACTTGAAATGTGGCAGGTTCCAATTGAGACGTGCTACAAGTATAAAGCACATGCTCAATCTGGAAAACTTAATATGAACAAAGAATGTAAAATATCTCAATAATTTAAAAATATCGATTACTTGTTAAACTGATAATATTTTGGATATATTGAGTTAAATAAAATATATTATTAAAATTAATTTCACTTGTTACTTTTTTCTTTTTTAATAAAGCTCCTAGAATTATAAAAATAACATATGTCGTTTGTATGTATTTCTATTGGACAGTAGTACTCTATTTAAAAAATAAAGCGTTAATAAATATTAATGGGAAAAAAGAAACCAAAGGGAATCTAAAGGAATTGTTGAGCTCCAAATAAACACTTCACCACATGGTGTCATTTCCTAACAGTTCAAAAAGTTTAAAAAAGATTAGAATCATGTTTTTTTCTTTAAACATATATTACAGTGTTTTGAAAGATGAGGCGTGGCCCTCTGAGGCTCCTCCCAGTTTTTGGTATGTTGTTGCTTTTCATTGTGTTGGTTTCTAGAGGTCGGTCGTACCCTGTTCCCTGACTGTAATTCTGTGGGCATGTGGTATTCCGTGTGTCAACGCTCTGATACTCACAGTCAGCCTTTTACCTACACGTCCTTCATTGCTGGGTCCTGCAGTTCTTTATTGGCTGGATTTCACTCGGAGGAAGGACTCCTGCTTCAGGGAGGATGCTGCTCGTGGCTTTCGTACCTGACGTACCTGGCTGGTGTTTCAGCTGTGTCCAGTCCACTTGGGTTATACTTTGTGACCCTCTGTCCTCTGCAGACATTGCGTCATTGTCTTCTGGTGTAGGAGGCTGTGGTGGTCCTGCCTGATGTTCTCATCTTTTTCTTCTTGGACAACTGAAGAATTCTTGTGTTCAGTAACTTAACTGAGCCCTGTTTTAGTGCTGCTTGGCTCCTCCAACGACCCTGTTCTCTTCTCTAAAAGATTATTTTAGGCTTCCCAGTGCACGGATAGAGGCACTGCTGGGAACTATGGGTTCGGAAGCTTTGGCTCACTGGCCAGAGGACTTGGAAAGGCTCTCGTTATAGCTCTCAGCCTTCAGGGGACCTACTACCCACAATCTCAGTGGGTCCTCCATGATTATTTTTTAAGTTAATTTTAGATTGCACAAATAATAGGCAAATCTGTTCTCATTTTCTGTATCATTCTGGGACCAGAATGTTAAATGGTAAATGATAAAGCTAAAGTCCATTTTGGCCTCTAACCCCAGCTGAGGTCCTCCTCTCCTGCACCCCAGCGGTAACTGCAATCATGGATTTGAGGTGTATCCTTCCAGACCTTTTGTTTTGTTTTGTTTTTTGAGGAAGATTGGCCCTGAGCTAACATCCGTGCCCATCTTTCTCTATTTTTTATGTGTAGGATGCCTGCCACAGCATGGCCTGATAAGCGGTGCGTAGGTCTGCACGCAGAATCCGAACCGGAACTGCTCTTATATTTTAATACAGTTATGTTCTGTCCCATCACAGAAAAAATAGACTGTGCTCAGGCTGGTGTATGAATTGTTCTCGGTTTATTCAGAATGTCTAGATGTGTGGATTCCAAAGAGCTGCTCCTGGAGTGAGCTTTTTATTCTCTTTAATGAGCCAACGCAGACATTGACAAAGTTATAACTGTAAGTAGTGTACTCTTCAGAATAAAACCTTCATAAACATCCCCAGGTACCAGTATCTGTATAGTTTTGACTTTTAGGCAGAAACAGATTATATGCATTCAGGTCATTTTGACACAAACTGGTTTTAAGAATCCGATAGTACAAGACATTCTGTCAGCTCATATCCATGTATAAGGCCATGGAACACAAAAAAGCTAGGAGATTTCACTGAATCACTCTTGGAAAATATATAGTATTGGGGTTTTTGTATGTGTTTCGTAAAGATCATACTGAGCCAAACATAAGACAACTTTGTGTTTTTTCTACTGAATTTGAGCTCTCTCCATGTTAATATGTATCCATCTTTCCGGAGTCAGTAAATGTGTGACAAAGGAACGACTGGATGCTTGAGCTTCCAGCTGTTTGAGTACATACTACTGGAATGTTCTTTACTAATGAACTGAATCACTGTAAGATGGTGCCTACTGGGACTCCATCTAAGGTTATGAAGTTCCCGAAGGGCCTTGCTGGGGGCCTGGAGCAGGAGGTGGTCCTGATTCTTGGGGGTTTCCCAGCACACAGGCCCATCCTGGATCCCATTTAGCTTCTCCCTTTGTTCTGTGTAGATGACATGGCAGAACTCCTCCTTGGGGAGTCGAAGCTGGAGCAGTACCTGAAGGAGCACCCCCTGCGCCAGGGGGCCAGTCCCCGAGGCCCCAGGCCCCAGCTGACTGAGGTCCGTAAGCATCTGACCGCCGCCCTGGACCGAGGGAACCTCAAGGTACTGTGGGTCTCTGGGATGGCGGGGGGACAGTGCAGAGAGGCTGGCTCCATCTCCTCGGGGTGTGCAGTTGGGAAGGATGCCAGCAATGAACCGGGCAATGTTGGGGGCACAGCTGCACACTGCCATGGCTTGTCTTCCCAGCTCCCTGTGTGACTGTGTGTCAACCCCTAGGCTGGCTGTGGGTCCAATAAAGTCTCTCTAGTGAGAGTCTTTAATGACACATTATCCTGAAAAGTGGCACTAATCTTCCCCAGGTGCTTGACATAAAGCTGTTGTATGAGGCCCAGAGCTCAACCTGACACCTTGTCCCACTACGGAAAAGAGAGAAGTTAATCAGGAGTGTCACTTACTGCACAATTTCCTGCCTAAAATATGTGGCTCGTGAATGTCCCAGGCCGCTCTGGCCCAGAGCTGTGTGAGGTGTCATGCTGGTGACAGCAGGCCTGGTAGCTTGCTATGGGAGGGAACCAGGATGGCCCTTCCCTGAGCAAGGACCCTAGTCAGGCCCCAGGAGACCTTCAGCGCTGCCCTCTGTTCTTCCACTGTGTTTTCTAGTCTCTCTTTATACTCAGCTTTCCCTCTCCTCTCACGTGGCTTTCCTTTCCTGCTTCTTTTGAATCCTCTTTCATCTCCTCGCCTTCGCTGCCCCTCCTCACCCCATTAGCTCACTTGCTCACTCTTGCTCTGACTGCTTTCCTGAAGTCACCCTCGCTCAGCCCCGCTTCCATCAGCTTCTTTAGGGTCCTTTATTATTTTTTTTAGAATGTATTTTCTATCGAGGATGGGCAGTCTTCAATGAACTTTTGAAGCTCTGAATTTTTCCTCCTCCTTTCCCTCCCTTCTTCCTTCCCTCTTTCCTTCTTTCAATTGTGGAAAAATGTACATAAGAAACAATTTACCATTTGGCCTTTTTTGTGTGTGTGTGAGGAAGATTGGCCCTGAGCTACATCTGTTACCAGTCTTTCTCTTTTGCTTGGGGAAGATTGTCGCTGAGCTAACATCTGTGCTAGTCTTCTGCTTATGTGGAATGCTGCCACAGCGTGGCTTGAGCAGGGGTGCTAGGTCCGTGCCTTGGATCCAAACCTGCAAATCCTAGGCTGCCGAAGCAGAGCACACAAACTTAACCACTATGCCACCGGGCCGGCCCCTGGCCGTTTTTCAGAGTACAAGTTCAGTGGCATTAAGTATACTGACATTGCTGTGCAGCCGTCACCACCATCCATCTCCAGAACAGTTTTCATCTTGCAAATCTGAAACTCTGTGCCCATTAAACACTAACTCCCCACCTCCCCTCCTCCCAGCCCCAGGAACGCCCATTCTACTTTCTGTCTCTAGGATTTTTACTCCTCTGGGGACCTCATATAAATGAGATCACACAGGATTTATCTTTTTGTGACTGGCTTATTTCATCAGTATAATGTCCTTGAGGCTCATCTATGTTGTGGCATGTGTCAGATTTCCCCTCGTTTTTAAGGCTGAATAATATTCCGCTGTATGTATGTCTGCCACATGTTGTTTATTCTTTCATCTGTCAGTGGGCACTTAGATTGCTTTTACCTTTTGCCTATTGTGAAAAATGCTGCTATGAATGTGGGTGTACAAGTATCTCTCTGAGATCTTGCTTTCAGTTCTTTTGGGTATATCCTCGGAAGTGGAATTGCTGGATCATATGGTACTTCTGTGTTTAATATTTTGAGGAGCCACTGTACTATTTTCCATAGCAGCTGCACCGTTTAACATTCTCACTAACAGTGCACAGGGTTCCAATTTCTCCACATCCTTGCTAGCATTTTTATTTTATTTTCTGGGTTTTTTTTTTTTTTTTTTTGTAGTAGCCATCCTAATAGTTTTGAGGTGGTATTTCCTCATAGTTCTGATTTGCATTTCCCTAATGATTAGTTGAGCGTCTTTTCCTGTGCTTGTTGGCCATTTGCATATCTTCTTTGAAGAAGTGTCTACTCAAGTTCTCTGCCCATTTTTTAATCAGGTTGGTTTTGTTGTTGTGGTTGAGTTGTGTCTCTGACCTTTTAACCTTGATGATTTCTCTTTCGTTTTCCTGTCTTCTGGTCTCAGAGTCCTCTGGGGCCACTTCTTTGGACTTTGCTCTTCTGCTTGTGTGCATTTCCCCCAGAGAAGCCATGTTTTCCTCGGCATTGCTTTTCGTATCTGTACTGGAAACTCGTGCCTATTCCCAAATTGCTGTGTGACCCCAAGGAGGTCACTTCCCTCTCTGGGGCTTAGTTTCTTAGGTTTGAATGGGGTGGGCTGTTGGAGGGTAAGCTTGGACCCGCCCAGCTCCTACATATTCCAAGCCTGTGAGCTTTCATTCTGAGGTGTCCTTCCTCTTTGTCGTCTGCTGCAGTTGAGGGCTTGGGCAACACTTGAATGCGTTAGTGTTCGTGCTTGTCTGTTATATAGCCACAGGCTTCTGGAAACCCGGACAGAGAGCCTCCTTTCAAAATGGCCTTTGTGTCTGTCTGTCTCCACTGGACACAGCCCCCAGCGGCCCCTCAGAGGCTGGTTCGAGAGCATCACTTTAACATAGGCAGTCCACATTCTGAAGGACGCCGGGCTGCATCTGGGGCTTTAAAAACCAAGTGTTTTCTCTTTCCTTGTTTGGTTTCTTGCAAAGGGCCCTACCACACTTTCCTCCAAAGTTAGGGAACAGTTGTCTCTGTGACACTAGTGGGTCTTGATCCGTGGGAAAGGGTGGAGGGATGGTGGGCACATGGGGCCACAGCTCACAGCAACAGCCAGTCAGACTCAAGTGTCCCGCCAGGACAGGTGAGGGTGTGACTGTGTTAGGGGAGAGAGGTCAAGGGTCACTGTTCCAGGCCTCACGTCTGGCTAGTTCCTTTCCCACTTCCGACCCCTCTAACTTCATTTTGAAAAAAACGAATCTTTTATTTTACCAGGAGCTGGTAGTTTTTGCTCTGCATCCTCTATAACCCCGTGCAGTTGTAGGAACGTTGAATTTCAAGTTAGAATTCCTAAGTTTGCATCCTAGTTCTGGATTTATAAGCTGTGTGATTTGGGGAAGTTATTCAACCCCTCTGAGCTTCACATTTTTCATCTGTAATTGAACTTAGCTCAGGGCCATTTTGAGGCTCAGATGTGGGAGTTCTTTCACAACCACATGGTGCCAGATACACTGTCATTTATTGCTCCTTTATTGCTTCTCCCTAGAGAATTTTTGCCCTGTTGCCACTTTTTACCTTCTTTCACCTTATAAAGAATGTTCCAAAGTCACCCAGCTTTCGCATGGGCGTGTTGCCCCAGTACACTGGCTGCCGTGAAAATCCTTCTCTTCTTGACCTGAAGTCAGTGTGTCTCTGCGCTGGGAGCTTGCTAAAGCCCTGAGCAGACCACTATTGTGCAAACACAAGTGGATGAGGCTGGAAGGACCAGAGCAGGGGAGCAGTGTGGTGTGGCAGAAAGAGCCCGGACTAGGAGTCAGCAGACCCGCTTCTGAGTCACGTCAAGAAGACCGCTTATTGTGAGCAAGGCGGCGCGGGCACCATGCTGGAGCTGTTCTCCTCCTGTCCGCAGCCCAGTGGCCGTGGCCAAGCTGTTTCCTCCCGTGCACGAGCCGCAGATGGGGCTTGCCCAGCAAGGCTCTCCCAGTGCGTCCAGACTCTGCCTCTACACTTGTCATTTTCTTCAGGCTCCTGCATATTTTCCATCTGGCCCTTCACTTTTCTTTTTCTTTTTAATTTTTAAAATTCTTTGAACTTTCTTTTCTTGTAATAAAATATACGTAAGATTTACCATTATAACCATTTTTTTAAATGTCATTAAGTGCATTCACACTGTGGTGTAACCATTGGCACCATCCATCTCCAGAACCAAATACTAACCCCCCGCTCTCCACCCTTCAGTAGCCCATGGTTCTCAGTGCTGGAGGCCTGGGGGACGGAGGGAAGACGCAGCAGAATGTCCTAGGAAGACTTTTCAAAATCTCCGAGTCCCCACCCTGGTGGAGAACCCCTGTGGTGGGTGCTTTTTCTCATGGCTCTTTTTTCTTAAGTCTGCTTTGATTTCTGTTTGCAAATATAATCCTTGTTTCTTATGTTGGTGCCTCTCCCTTTGGCCACTCTTAAAACCTTGTTGTTCCTGCAGTCTTCTTTGCCCATTCTCTCATCCTCCCTAGTGCTGCCTGTCGCCTCTGCTCCCTTTCAGGAAATGTCTGGAAGCTGCCCAAGTCGACTGAAATAGCTGCTTCGCCAGGCTCTGGCTGGTTACCTGTGTGTTGCCCACCCCGTCACAGCTATGGATTACAGAACAGTGCAGCTTCCTGGCGTGCTTCCATAAGCTGAAAAGTCTAGCCTTGTATAGCTTGGGTTCCGCAGAGAAGGCCTGGAGAGAGTGATGTCTGCTTCCTTATATAGATGGCTGGGTCGCCTCTTCTTCCCCGCTGATGAGAGGGGGTGGGGGAACAGCAGAGGATGAGGCTGGCGGGTGTGGACTGCAGAAGCCAGCTTCTCCTGCCTGGAGAGGAAGGAGAGCCCATCCGAGGACTGTTAGAGCTTGCAGCCTCTGGGGAGGGGACCAGGGGTCAGTCACCTTAACAAGCCAAAATGGCTCAGTGAGCAAAGGTCACCCCTGGAGAGAAGGCAAGTCTTGATTTTGCACCAATTTAGAAAGCCTCTCTTCTTGGGTTGTTGGGTTACAGGCTTGTGGTCCGCCTCCATGCAGGATGTCCTTCTTTGAGGCAGGTGCTTATATGTTTTGTTCATAAAGCATTCCTTTCGTTCTTGGCCCAGCCTGGCCCAGCCCAGCTCAGGGGCCTGAAGGGAGGAACCTCAGAGTTTTCCTTTGTTTTGTTTTGCAACAGCTTTATTGAAATATAATTCACATACCATATAGTTCGCCCATTTAAAGTGTACAATTCAGTGGGTTTTAGTATATTCACAGAGTTGTGCAACCGTTACCTCAATTTTAAAACATTTTTCCTCACCCCCAAAATAAACCTGCAACCATTAGCAGCCTCCTGCCATTCCCCCGGCCTCCCAGCCGTGGGCAAACACTAGCCTACTTTCGGCCTCTGTAGATTTGACTGTTCTGGCTGTTTCATAGAATGGAGGAAGCATACAATATGTGGTGACTGAGCTTTCCACCCGGCACAGTGTTTTTGAGGTTTACCCATGGTGTGGCATGGGTCGGCACTTCATTCCTTGTTATGGCTGAGTAATATTACGTTGTGGTTGGACCACATTTTGCTTACCCACTCCTCAGCTGATGGGCGGACGCGTGGGTTGTTTCCACTTTGGGGCTGTTGTGAATGGTCCTGCTGTGAACATTTGTGCGCACATTTTTGTGTGCAGAGCCGGGGGGCTTTGCAGCCGTGGATGGCTGGGCCCCGAGGGAGCATCACACATAGTATTGGAGGAAAATGATTTTTTCTCTCCTTTTCCTTCTAGTCAGAATTCCTACAAGAATCCAATCTGATCATGGCCAAGTTGAATTACGTGGAAGGAGATTACAAAGAAGCCCTCAACATTTATGCCCGGGTGGGCCTCGATGACTTGCCGCTCACCGCCGTCCCTCCATACAGGCTGCGGATGATCGCAGAGGCCTACGCCACCAAAGGTGAGCCTGCGCCTGCTCGCCCGTGGGGCCTCCCCCAGCTCATGCTCTCTGGAGCCAGCAGAGCACCCTGCAGCCTGCAGTTACCCCTGTGCCCTCGGCTGGGGCCACGCTCTGGCAGCTCCCAGCAAGGGTGCTGGAGTCAGCCCCACTGCAGGCGTTGGATAATTTTAAGCCCCGAAACACGGTGTTTCCTCAGAGCCTCAGTTCTTCAATTGTCACTGAAGGAAATGAAGGAAAAACATTTGAACAAAGTTTCCTGATAATTAATATGCAACTTAAGTGAGGACTTTCCTTGGTAATTAAGATGCTGTGCAGCATATAAGGGGTTCTTGCCATGTGATAATTGTCCACATGGCTGAACACATTTTTATTCATTAATGCCACCTCTGGGTTAATTAAGGCTAAGGATTGCTATATACGGCAGTCACTGTAACAGTCAGTCACCCAGTGTTTAACTGTGTGCCTAGGAGTTCAGGGGTGGAAGGAAGGGTTGACATCCCCCCGATGGCCGTGAAGAAGTTTGTAATTTAATGTGAGAGAATGCAGTCCCATGGAAAGAAAAATGACAGAGAGGCAGGACATGCACAGATGTGACCTTTCCAGGTTGCTATGTCCTCATCTGTGAAATGGGTGTAATCACATCCACTTCATAGAGTTGTGAGGATTAAGTCACATAACGCATGTAAGGTATTTGATGCAGTACCTGGCACGTACTGAATGATAGTTTAAAATCTCAGCTCCAAACAAGGCAGTAAATGGTAAAGGCCAGGCCCGGGTAACAACTTTTCAGAGGCAGGAGAGGTCACTGCAGGCCTGCAGAGCCAGGAAGGCTTCCTGGAGAAGGAGAGACACTTTGACTTGGACTTTAATGGCCACAGTAATAAGGGGACCATCTGAAGCAGCTCCTCTCCTTCCTGCCAGCTACCGTGCAAACCATGTGTTGTGACTGCCTGTGGCTGGCACAGAGGCCAGGGCAGCTTAGGGGTTGACCCTCCAGAACAGCAGTGAACTGGCCCCTTGGGTGCTGCCAGCTGTCTGACTTAGTTGTCCTGTGCAATGTTGAACAAACACAGAGCCTGAGGCACACTTAAGAGCTTTGTGATGGGGTGACAGATTCACCTAGTTCCCTGGGCAACCTCGAGGACTGCCAGATTCATCTCATTAATCTTCTGAACGTCCCTGTGGGCTGGGAAAAGATGCTGTCTCTCTCGACAGGGCATTCTGGCAATTTAATGGGCACAGTCCTTTGAGGCTGTCTCAGGGGGTCCTGACAGCGCCTGGCCTGTGTTTGCCTCTGTCTGAGCCATGGGGTGTGCTGGGGTCTGTGCCACACAACTGGCCTCTTCTCTCTCTGGTGCTCACTCAGCCACCTCACGTGCCTTAGGCTTAAGGGAGATACGTGTGTATGTGTGTCACTTTGGGCCAGGAACAATATTCTGCAATGAGAGCAAAGCTTCACCTGGCACTTTCCAGTCACCTGATTGAGCTGGGGCCTGGTGGGGGTTGTAGCCAGGAGTTGGTTGGCTAGTTGGGGGCCGGTGATGGCTCTAGGGCCTGCTTAGCACCAAGAGCTCGGGTCTTAGTATTGGCTCTGAGACAGCCTGGTGATAGCAGGCTGTCTGCAGGGGCCACTGCCAGCTTAGTCTCATGGCTACCATGAAAGGAGGCAGGGGGCATAGGAGACTCAGTTTCTAGGTCTGGCCTTGGGTGATGTGTGGGTAGCAGTGGGCCCCCAGCCATGGGGCTGAGGCACCTGGCTCTTGGGAGACCTGGCCCTGGCTAGTTTCTAACTGCTATAGGCACGCGCAGAGTCACACATGTGCACGGAGAGGGAAGGGTCACTTTTGCCTACAGGAAGTGGCCTGCGGCCCAGGAGGACCCAGTCCCCGGGAGCCCGGGTTGGCCAGGAGAGAGGCAGCACGTAGTGATGCCTGTGAGCAGCAGCACTGGACCATCGGCTCGGGTCCATCCCACCTCCGTCACGTGTGGCTGTACTGGCTGTGAGACCTTGTGCAAGTTCTTAACGCCTTTGTTCCTCACTTTCCCTGTCTGTCGAGCTCTCACTGAGTCGTCATGAGGATTACAGGGGATAGCATAGGTAAAATGCTTAAAATAGTGCCTGGCACGTATTGAGCATGATGTAAATATTAGCTTGAAGGATAAGTATTTGGTGGGGAACCACTAGAAGTGACTTCTAATAACAGAGAGAAATTGCCCTCTAATTCATGGAGATGCCCAGGGATAGGCCAGTGTTCTGAGGAGGTCTGGAGGCCCTTGGTCCTAGCATCATGGACGAGTGTTCTTGGTTTTCCTTTCTTCATCAGGGTCCTTGAGGATTTTCAGGGGAAGATTGCTGACAAGGATTCGATGACTATTGTGAACTGCTGGCCTGCAGGCCCCCGAGTCAGGGTTTGTTTAGTTGGCTCAGGGTTTCCAACACTTTTGAATTAGTTGCTCACATTTTCCAATTAGAACCATCCAGTTAAAACCCTGGCTTTCTGGCTTCTTTGGAAAGAAGCGAAGAGCCGTGCCCTCTTTCCCCCAGGGCGAGACCAGGTTGGAGCTGATCACAGCTGCCTCTTGGGTGGGCAGGCATCCGCCCATGCCCTCCCCTGTGCCACCTGCAGCCCGCTGTCGGCAGGTCACCCAGACTTTTCCACGGTGACCTGAGGCCTGACTTGACCAGGGCTTTCAGCCACAACCTGGAAACGTCATTGAACTTACACATCTGCTCTTCCAGCCAAGGCCAGGAGCTCTTTCCCCGGCCAGGTACTGATATCCTTGGCCTGTTGGGTATCGAAGTCAACATCATTGAGTTACTGAGAGGCTCCTGTGGGCTTTCCTGTGCCGTGTTAGGGCTTTCCTGTCTCTTTAATCCTCCCAACCCCTGGTTTACAGACAAAGGAAAGGAGACTGGACGAGGTTCCGAGGAATGACATCAGTGGCTCCTATGTGCCAGGCGCTGTGCCCTTCATTTGGGGATCTCAGTCAGTCTTCACAGCTACCCTGTGATGTAAGCACTATTATTCTTTCCATTTTACAGATGAGAAAACTGAGGCACAGAGGGGTTAGATAACCTGCCCAGGGTCCTACAGCTAGGAAGTGGGAGAGCCAGGACTTGACCTCAGAGACTAGTTCCAGAGCCCAAGCTCTCTTTCTGAGTGGCAGAACGGGGACCCAATCCGAAGAGCCTTCAACTCCAGAACCCATAATCTTAATCTTTCTGCCCTGTTGGCATGTGGATGGGAGCTGGCTTGGTCCAGGTAAGCTTTCCTCGGGTAGAAAACATTCAGGTCACTAGAGAACACTCTAGATTTGTACCTGCATCCCTCTTCTCAGCCCCACCTCCCTCGTTCCTCCACTTTAACTCCTTGCCCAGGTTTCTTCCTGTAAGCTCTGTCCCTTAAGCCCATATGTCCTATCTTCTCTGAAGCCCTCTGGGACTCACCCGCTCAGAGTCAGTCGTATTTGATACTGTCATGGCAGTGGATTAGAATTGCATGAAACTCATATTTGAATTAGTTGGACTACTATCGGACACCCTGCTGGTCTGTGAGTTCCTCTAAAGGAAGAACTCTTTGTTTGTTTGTTTGCCATCCTCAGAACTTAGCACAGTGTCTGGCACATACGTGGTACTCAATTATTGAATGAAATTTATAAAAATTCCCTTGCTTGGATTTCTACTGAGATGCCCGTTATGTAATTCAGGTGATTCTGGGTGCTTTTGCTCCTAGTCTGTCATGGCCAGATGTGTTTTCTCTGCCTATAGGTAACATACTGAGCATATTTCGATGATTCAGAGTCATTCCCTGCCAATATTGGGGAATATCTGTAAGAGCGTGCTGACATCACACCATAACAGAGCCTGACATGGATCTCCTTCCCGAAGATGGGACATGTCAGTTCATTTCCATTATCAGGGCGCTCCTGAGTACATCTCAACTCCCCAGGCCCCTCCACACCTCCTTCCTCTTATCTCTTAAACCCAGGTAGAGAAGCAGAGAATGGGAATAGAAGAAATGGAGAAATTCTTTAGCTTCTGGTGGTATTGGGTTAATCAAATGATTAGAGATCTTTGCTCTGAGATACAGATTGAGATCTCAAATGAAATCTCCAGGACACCGAGTGGCCCAGATGTTCTTTTCCCAAATGAGGAGGTTTGGGAATAGTGGCCACGTGGCCACTGTCTATTTTGGGACTTAGACCTACTGGACATGGGGTGACTTTCTGCATCTGGGACAGTGGGAGCTGGAAGTGCCTTGCTTTCCTAGAGATGCCCTTTATAAATAGCCTTGATATGTACCCTTTTGTAGTAAAGGGACCAAAAATGCATTGGCTCCAATATGAGGGAAGTCCTGTAACGGTCCTATAATAGTCCAACTGATCAAGGCTGGTGAGGCATCCATGTTTTCTGAGCTTACTGTTCCTTCTCCATCTGCTAGGGCACGGTCTTCATCTGTGCAACTGAAGCTGGGTTGCTGGCATGTTGCAGCTCATGGACAGGGGAAGAGAGAGATGTCTAGGGTGAACAGAAGTAACACACATCAGTTCTGCTGACAGTCCATTGGTGAGAAGTTACTAGAGGACCACAACTGCCAGGCACTTGAGAAGAAGAAGAGATTGAGGGCCATGTAAGCCTCTGATTAGACATGTCCATTGAGTTTGGTCTCTGACCCAGTTGGAACCTGTTGGAAGGTGCGGGGAGAAAGAAGTAGTCTGCACTCAGGTGAATGAAAGAATGAAAGAGGATGTATAAGACCTGAGGCTTGGGATTGGTGCCCCAAAGGAGGGAAATTGTCAACCTGGAAACAGCAGGATGGTATTAAACTTCCTTTCCAGACTGCATAGTGCCCAAGCAGAGAAGGATTGACTCCAAAGAGTAAATGGGACCTTCACAACCATCTCTTACACAGTCTTATTTCCCATTGGGGGAGACTCTACCAGAGATGGTAAGGGGCTTGCCCGATGACACACAATAAACTGGAGGCAGGGCCGGGATGAGGACTGGTTCTTGATAGGAAACTTTCCCTCCAAGCTGCATGACCTCTGCACCCGGGTGGAGAAGTTGGAGAAGGTGGCACGATGTTGGGGAACCTCCTCCGTCTTCTCTATTCCTCCTTCACTCCTGGCTTTGAAATTGCTCCTCTGATGCATTGGTTAAGACATGAGATTTTGGAGCCAGACTGCCCAGGTTTGATCTCTAGCTTTGTCACTTATTAGCAATAGGATCTTGGACAAGTTAACTTCACCTCACTGGGGCTCCAGTGTCTCCCTTGGATTTGACCCCAAATGGACAGACCTCTTCAGAAGCCCCAGGGAACATCCAATGATGGAGAGAGTGGAGAGTTGCCTTAGTGGACTGCTTTGTCTGGCAGAGGGTTTGGCTCTCAGGATGAGGGACCTGGGGCCAGTACATTTAGAAGGAAATCTTTAGTGGGAGGTCAAGCACAGATTTGAAGCCTGGAGTGCTGCGTAGGGAGGAGAAGTTGTTGATGGTGTTGGAGGATGGGGAGGACCCAGTGCTTGAGGCAGGTGGAGAGTTTATCCTAATGGGATTGCTTGAAGGTGGGGCCCAGGACATGCTTCCTTGTGCACTTCTCCAGTCCTGCCCACGGCTGACCCAGAAGGTTAGAGGTCCTTAGAGTTGGGCTCACATTAATGGTTTTACCACAAAAGGCCATTCACATTGGGATGGATCAGGTAATTCAAGTAGTGTTCCTTTAAGAGGCAAGAATTATTCACACAGCTCTCAGACAACTCTGTCTTCATAAGGAACGTGTCAAATACATTGGCTGAGAAGAGGGGAGACAGCAGAGGAGGAGAGACCATCTCTTGATGGACCTTAGGGAGGAGGGCTTGCCTCTTCTGACTGGACTCTTCTTCTGATCCCTAAAGGCCTCCCCGTCTAGAGTCTGCAGAGCTCATGGACCTCTCCCGCTTCTCAGAGCGCAGGCATGATGAAGACTAGCAGTGGGGAGGCGCTAACTGAATTATATGATGACCTCCCTTTGGACAGTGTTACATCCTTGTTTGCCTTCCTCGTGTGAAACCGGCCCGAGAGCTCTCTTTGGACTGCCGTGTGTTACGAGCATCCTGTCTCAGGGTGCAGCGTCAGAGAAGGAGCGGAGGCACCTGCTGTCTACAGAGGGCAATGCGAAGGGGCAAGGGAGCTCTCAGGGGGACTTTTCAGAAGGGCTGCCTGTTCCTCCCAAGTTTATGAGCACTAATCTTTAAATATAGAACCCATCTCCAAAAAGGTTTGGATCTCAGCCTTCCTCTCCCCAGCTTGGAACCTCAGCTTAGGCCATAAGACTTAAAACATTCATTGGGAAGAGGCCCCTGGGAATTGCTCACTATCTTCCATGGGCCGCCTACTGGAGCAAAATTTCGATGCATCAGCCCAAGGGACCCCGTCGCCTGATGAGGGGATTTTATCAGGTGTTGCTCAGGGGCATCTCCACCACACACTGCTCAGTCCTGGGCAGCTAGGTGGCATCGAAAAATGCTTGAAACAAATTGAGTTGGAAATTCTTCAGATAGTGGGAGGTTTCAACTTGAGTATTGTCATGTCCCCCAAAGGCTGTCACATATGAAGACCACAGAGGAATCATGTACCTTTAAGCAGGGGGTTGCCCCATGAAATATAAAAGAAAGGAGAAGTGTATCTGCTGTATCTCCTTAGGGGCTAATTCTAACAGCACCGTATGTCAAGGTGAGGCCAGACTCCTGACAGTGACTTCAGGAATGGGTTTCCTGAAAGCTGGTGTACTTTTCTGCTTCAAAGCTCATTGCTCCATCTTGGAACGTTGTCTCCCAGGAGCAGCCCCAGTTTCCCCCAGGAAAGTGGAGACATGTTCACTGGGGGCTCCAAGGTTGTCACTGTTGGGGGCTCCATCCTTACGGACGTTAGTTTGCTGGTCACACGGGAACATGGGTTTGGTGGGTTGGTTCTGGGCTGGCCAAGCTCCGCCGGTGCCAGAGGCGTCTGGTAGGTAGGCAGTGCTGGTCCATTCTCAGACCTAGGGTCCCGCCCTCTCCAGGCCGTGGGTGGAAGAATTCTGGGCCAGCTGGTCCCTTTGCTCAGCCGACAGCTTCAGGCCCAGGCATGGCGACCAGGGCTTGTCTTTTGAGCCAGCTCACATAGACGGGTAGAAGCTCCAGGGGCATGGTAGAGGCAAGATCTGCGGTCACTTGTGAGCTCAGTGGGAGAGAGTGCCATGAGAGCGATGCAAAGGCTGCTGGGGACATAGGAGTGGGGAGGGCGTGGAGTGGTGGCAGGGTGTCCATGTCATCTGCTCTGCCTAGCCCCAGCCAGCTGCTTGGCAGATGTGGTGAACGAATGTGTTTTGTTCACAGAGAAGATGGAGGTAGATGTGCAAATCAAAGTCAGCAACTCCATTCACAAGGCTTTCTGATGCCGGGGCCAAAGCCCCTGTCCTGGGCATGTGCAGAGGGGGAAACAGTAGATGGAGAGTGGGCCTCCCAACCTAAGCTGAAGACTCATTGTGAAGTTCTGCCAAGATCAGTGGCTTAGGGCCCATTCAGTTGTAGGAGAAAGAAAACCCAACCCAGTCTGACTTCAGGGGCAGCTGGATTCAGGGCTCAAAGACATGGATGCTTTCTATTTCACCTTCCCCCATGTCTCACGCTCCAGGTGACTGGAGCAGCTCCAGACTCTGATTCTGTTAGTGTAAGTCTCAGAAATCTCAGCCAGATTCTCATTGTGTCTTGTTGGCCCTGGCTGATCACATTCTCATCTTTGATCTAGTTATGGTGGCCAGTGACATGCGCTGTGACTGGCCCACATGAAGGCTGTGCTGAAGAGGGGTGGGCCCGGCAGGGGAATCAGAGGGAACAGCTGTCCGCAGCACTGGCTCCTCTGCATAGGAGCCCTCTCGTCACAGAGGCCCAGAGCTCTTTATGCCCTTTTCTCCGTGGAGGTGATCCTTGCAGGGGAAAAGGAGAAGGGACAGTTGGGGAGGAGCCAGGTGACTGCTCTGTGACAGTCACTGTGGACTGGAGATGGCCTTGGGACCAGACCACATCAGGTGGGTAAGCCCTGAAGGAAGGGGGCTTTTTGGAGAGGAGCAGTCTCAGGGATGGAGGCTCCAGCCTCATAAATGTGGAGGGCTCTTGGGGGAAGAAAGACTTGTTTGTTGTGGCCTTGGGGATGGGGCCAGAGCCAGGCAGTGGAAGCTAGTCTCATATCTGGAAATCTTTCTAACAGCCACAGCCGCCCCAGGGTTCGGCTGCCCTGAGAGGTGGGGTTCCTGTTGGATTAGCGTCTGTCGAGCCCTGCCCGAAGAGCAGGCATGGCGCTCGGTGAACCGCACCATTGCACTTCCTCCTGAGAACAATCCCGTGCTGCAGGGTTATCGTTCCCTGCAGAGGGCTGAGAGATGAATTTCAGAGGTGAATAGGGTTCAAATCAAGGCCTGTGGACTCCAGAACCCACATTCCTGCTTTATTGGGCTGCCTTTCAGTTGGAGCATGACCTCTCATCTGGACTGGGGGTGTTGCTGATGAGAGTGTGGTGTCAGATAACCTGCAAACCCTTGATTCTATTTTGTGCTAATATCTGTGCCAGTCTGTCTCTATTTTGTTTGTGGGTCCCCGCCACAGCATGGCTGATGAGTGGTCTAGGTCTGTGCCCGGGAACCACACCCAGGCCGCCAAAGCAGAGCATGCCAAACGTAACCACTAGGCCAGGGGGCTGGCCCCCCTCTATTTTGTGATTCTTAAGTAATTTAATCTAAGTCTCACTTTTCTTATCTGCAAAAAGGAGATAATAATACTCTGAGAAGATCAAATAAGACAAAATGGGAAGATGCTTTGAAATATATAAATCTGAGATCAGCAGAGGGGAATGTGTATAGTCTGACCTCCTGTTCGCCTGAGGTTGGGAGCAGCTGGTGACGGTGATGGCCTCACCTTCCCCACGGCCCCACCTCCCCAAGGCCCTGCCTGTCTTGCTCTTTGCTTGGGCAGTCAGTGGTGCTTCTGACTGTCCCTGGGGTTGACCTCCTGCCCCTTCCCCCATAAATTTATTTTATTGTTCTTAATATAGACAAAATATATGTGCATTATATAAAAATCAGAAATACATGCCAGTAGAAGAAAATAAAGCTCTCCATCACCTGGTCTGCCCGGAGCTGACCCCTGTTAACATTTTAGTGTGTTTCCTTCTAGATCTTCTCTCTACTTATCATATGTGTGAATTTTTTTTTATAAAAATAAGATTATCCCACATATACTGCTTTGTGACCTGCTTTTTCCTCTTCAGCACAGATCATAAACGCTTTCCTGACAATAGATACATTTCTGCAACATTTTAGCAACTGTACGGTATTTCATTGTGTTGATAAGCTATAATACATTTAACTAAAAAGCCTCTATTTTTGGACATGGAGGTTGTTTTCAGCTCTTCACCGTTACACATAAGGCTGTGACGAACGCCCTCTCAGCCTGGTCTTTGTGCTTGTTCTTAATGATCTCCCTAGGAGAGGTTTCCAGAAGTGGAGTTTCTGGGTCGAAAGAGAAGCGTTTCCGGACGGCCCTGCAGAACCGCTGCCCCTGTGTGCCTTGCTACCGGCGGTGTGCAGGAGCAGCTCCTCTCATTCTGGGATGGAATAGAGTCCCTCTGATCTGAAAGTGAACATTTATTCTTCAGTTATATGTGGAGGGTAGGCTATTTGGAAAATAAAGAAAAATGTAAAGCAGAAAGTAAAATTGGTCACCATACAGCCACTCAAGCTAGTTAACCACTTTTAAAGACATGTATATGTCTTTAAATATATAAAACTATCTTTATGATAATATTTTATAAGCAATTAAGATTATGCTATATATACTATTTTAGATTCTACTTTTTTCATTATATGTGTATATGTGTGTGTGTACATTATTTTTCCATGTCGCTGAGTATTTTTGAAAACAGCTTTTTTCTTTTTTGAGGAAGATTGGTCCTGAGCTCACATCCATGCCCATCGTCCTCTGCTTTATATGTGGGACACCTGCCACAGTGTGGCTTGATAAGCGGTGTGTAGGTCTGCACCCAGGATCCGAACCTGCAAACCCCGGGCCACCGAAGCGGAGCGCATGAGCTTAACTGCTGCACCACCCGGCTGGCCCCTGAAAACAGTTTTTAATGACTGCACAGTGGTGTGCCTTATGGATATGTTTGAACCAGTTGCCCATGGAACATCTGTGTTGTTTCAGTTTCTCATTTTACAAGCATGCTCTATAGCTTTTTCAAAAAACAGCCTTATTGAGATATAATCCACGTGCCATAGAGTGCAACTTGACAGTGGTTTTTAGTATATTCAGAATTGTGCAACCATCACCCCAATTTTAGGACATTTTTATCACCCCAGAGGGAAACCTGTCCTCCTTAACAGGCACTTCCCATTACCTGATCAGTGCTTCCCCAGCCCTAGTCAACTGCCAGCCTCCTTTCCGTCTCCATAGACTTGCCTCTTCTAGGCAGTTTGTATAAATGGAATCGTGTAACATGTGATGTGTTGTGTCTGGCTTCTTTCACTTAGCAGCTTGTTTTCAGGGTTCTCACGTGTTGCAGCAGGTGCCAGTCCTTTTTATGGCTGCACTGTACTCCGTTGTGTGGATATACCACATTTTGCACATTTTGTTAATCCACACATCAGTGATGGACATGGGTTGTTTCCAGTTTTTGACTGTTGTGAATAATGCTGCTATGAACATTGGTGTACAAAATTTGGGGTGGACATATGTTTTCATTCCTTGTGGGTATATATTTGGGAGTAGAATTATGCGGTCGTGTGACAGCTCCGTTTACCTTTTTGAGGAACTGCAAACTGTTTTCCGAAGCAGCTGCACTCCTGTGAAGCTTCCAGTTTCTCCACACCCTTGTCAACACTTTATCATCTGTCCTTTTGATGACAGCCATCCTAGTGCGTGTGAAGTGGTATCTCACCGTGGCTTTTATTTATCTTTCCCTAATGACTAATGAAGTTGAACAGTTTTCCATGTGCTTATTGGCCATTTGTTTATCTTCTTTGGAGAAATGTCTATTCAGATCTTGTGCCCATTTTTTAATTGGATAATGGCTCCTTTTATTATTGAGTTGTAATAGTCCTTTATATATTCTAGATATACAGATATATAATTTAAAAATATTTTCTCCCATTCTGTGGGTTATCTTTTCACTTTCTTGATGGTGTCCTTTGAAATACGAAAGTTATAAATTTTAAGTTCAGTTTATCTATTTTTTTCTTTTGTGTTTTTTGTGCTTTTGGTGTTGTATCTAAGAAACCATTGCCTAATCAAGGTCACAAAGATTTACTCCTACGTTTTCTTCTAAGAGTTTTATAGTTTTGGGGTTTTTTTTGGTGAGGAAGATTGGCCCTGACCTAACATCTGTTGCTAATCCTCTTCTATTTTCACAGTCTCCAGTGGTGCTAGGTCCGTGCCCATCTGAATCTGCTAACCCCAGGCTGCCGAAGTGGTGTGTGAACTTAACCACTATACCACTGGGCCAGCACCTAAAGAGTTTTATAGTTTTAACTCTTAGATTTAGGTCTATGATCTACTTTGAGTTAATTTTTGTATATAGTGTGAGGTAGGGGTCCAACTTTATTCTTTTGCATGTGGATATCCAGTTATTCCAGCACCGTTTGTTGAAAAGACTATTTTTTCTCCATTGAATTGTCTTGACATCTTTGTTGAAATCAATTGAACATAAGGGCTTACTTCTGGACTCTCAATTCTGTTCCACTGGTCTAAATGTCTATCCTTATACTGATACCACACTGTCTTTATTACTGTAGCTTTGTAGTAAGTTTTGAGATTAGGAAGTGTGAGTCCTCCAACTTCTTCTTCTTTTTCAAGATTGTTTTGGCTTTTCTGGCTCCCTTATATTTCCATATAAATTTTAGGATCAAATGGTCAATTACTGAAAAAATGAATTAATTAAAAAAGCTTTCCAGGAATTTGATAAGGATTATGTTGAATCTGTAGATTAATTTGGGGAAGACTGCCATCTTAAAAATATTAGGTTTTCCAATTCATGAACATGGGATGTCTTCTTTAATTTCTTTCAAAGAGGTTTTGTAGTTTTTGGTGTACAAGTCTTCATTCCTTTTGTTAAATTGATTCCTATGTATTTACTCGTTTTGATGCAATCATAAGTGGAATTGTTTTCTTAGTCATTTTCAGATTTTTCATTAGTAGTGTATAGAAAATACAACTGATTTTTGTATATTCATCTTTTATCCTATAACCCTGCTGAATTCATTTATTAGTGTGAATAATTTTTTGTGGATTCTTTAGGGTTTTCTCTCTATAAGATCATGTCATCTGTAAATAGAATAGTTTCACTTTTTCCTTTCCAATCTGGATGCCTTTTATTTCTTGTTGTTGCCTAACTGCATGGACCAGAGCAGAGATCTTTAAGGAGAAAGCTTTCAGCCTTTCACCATTAAGTACCACGTTAGCTGTGGGCTTTTCATAAACGGCCTTTATCAGGTTGAAGAAGTTCACCTCTATTTCTAGTTTGTTCAGTGTTTTCATCATGAAAGGGTGTTAGATTTTGTCAAATGCTTTTTCTACTGAGATATTCGTGTAATTTTTGTGCCTTATTTTTCCAATATGGTGCATTACATTGACTGATTTTTCTATGTTAAACCAGTCTTGCACTCCCGGGATAAGCCCCACTTGGTCATGGTATAGAATCCTTTTTATGTGTTTCTGGGTTTGATGCACTCATATTTTGTTGAGGATTTTTACGTCTTTATTTTTAGTGGATATTGGTGTCGTTTTCTTTTGACGTCTTTGTCTGGTTTCGGTGTCAAGGTGATACTGGTATTGGAGGGCGATGGTGGAGTATTCCCTCCTCTTCTACTTTTTGGAAGAGTTTATGAAGGATTGGTGTTAATTCTTTGATCATTTGGTAGAATTCACCAATAAGCCATCTGAGCCTGGGCTTTTCTTTAGAGGAAGGTTTTTTAAAAAAATTACTAATTCAATCTCTTGTTACTCTATTGCTTTAGTAGATTTTAACAGCCTTTACTTGTTCTCTACTTTCTTCTACATGGCGTCTTTTCGTTGGAGCCCTGATCCTCTTGATCATGGCAAACAATCCCAGTCAGAAAGGAACGATCTTTAGCTAGTCCCCAGTTTCAGGCTGAATGAGGACAAGTCTCTCTTTTCTTCTATGGTAGTACCTTGAGTAGCAGCTCACCCCACGTCATAAAGTTAAACTCGTAGTAAATGCAACTTGGTATTCAGTACATGTCATAGTCACGGGAAGCAGCCTTCCTATATTTGCAAGTGATTGACAAAATCAGCCTGGTGGATGACTCCTATTTTTTTCCTGCCAGGAAACTCCCAGCCACTGCCAGGTTTTAAGCAGGAGGAATGACATAATCAAGTTTATAACCAAGAAAGGTCTTTCTGGCATAGAGTGGAGAATAGATTAGAAAGAATTAAAGATTATGAAAAAGGAGCCTGGTTGGGGAGGTGAGCTGGCTTTGGGCCCTTCTCCTCTGTTGTCCTGCATTTCAGGGGGCCTGGCTTCTGCAGGTTGTTTCCATGGTGCCCACATCAGTTGGTTTCTGCCTGGGCTTGGCCAATAGGAAGCACTGGCAGAAAAGTAGAGGGCAAGGGGAGAGAGAAGCCGGGGTATATTTATCTCTCTGCTTCAGGCGGCACCTTTAACAGCAATTGCATCTCCTCAGTTGCTCCACTGCGGTCTGTGGTTTCAGCTCCCACTAGGGAGCTTCTGCTGTGTTCTGTCTCCCACCCATTAGCCCCAGCTTCTGGGCTCCTGTAACTCCACCTCCCCCCTCAGCCCTGGGGATGTTAGTGGCCTCCTGCTGTTGCAGAATTCTGGGATGCCATACCATCCTGTTTGGCCTCTCATATGTTTCATCCCTTATGTAGACAATTCCATCCATTAAATCTCCTTTTCTTGAAAGAACGAGAGTGATTCCTTTGTCCTAGCTGGGTTCTGACAGATACTGCAGAAGCCTGGATTGCAGCAGGCCGTGGAGACAGTGTGTGTGTTGGGGAGTTGGTGTGGGAAGATGGTTGAGGGAGGAATCAAGACAACTGTGAGATTTTTAGCTTAGCTCATTGGGCAGGTAATGATGTTGTTAAACCAGGTAAGAATTACAGGAGGAGGAGCCAGTTTTCCTTGGAGGATGGGGGCAAGAAACTGAGTCAGAGTTGAACATGGTGATACTTCTGTGACCACAAGGGGGTGCTGTCCAGGGAACCATTCTAATTCTGGGGCTGCTGCTCAGCATAAGGGTCTCTAGGCTTTTGGTTCTATGGTCAGGATTCAGGAATTGACTGTATATAGATTTGGTTACAACCCCGGAGTGGCTGAAGCTCACTCAGAAGACCACAGAGTGAGGAAGGCAAGAACTGAGCCTGGAGCTCACCAGGCCCCAGCACATAACGGGGGAGCTCTACCTGTAGGCAGAGTGCCTGCCAGGGCTCTGGGCTCCTGAAAGGGAGGAGGGACGCAGATGACGCAGAGCTTTCCCCTGCGGTTTTCAAGGTCTGAAACACGGGAGCATTTGTACATTTGTGGCACATTTATATTCTTAAATGGGTTGAAGTTAAAATGTGGTGAAGACAGCAAGTAGACAGTGGCCCAAGTGTCGGGACGAGTCAGTCTGAGGTCTAATGTACCAGGGAAAAATCCACACTCAAGTTATCAAGAGTGGACTGCCCCCCTCCCCAAGTCATCTTTTTCCTCATTGTTGCAGCTCGAGTTCCTGACAAGTCCTTCTGCTAACCATAACAAGTCGAGGCATGACCGTGCATTTTTCCAGATTCTGGAGGCTCTGTCCTGGTCTTGCCAAGCCGGCCCCATGTCCTGCTCTGTCCCACACACACTCTGCTCCAGGCTGCCTGCTGGCCTGCCCGTCAGCCCTCGCCCCTATCGGGCCCATTTCCCACCTCTGCTTGTCTTCTCCCTCCAACCTGGAGTCCTCTCCTTTGTCCTGTGAGGAATCCACCCCAGGTGACACCTTAGTGACAACCTCTCCGGCTCCCTTGTCCACTTCAATCTCTCCTTTTTCTGATTCCCTCCCTATTTATAGTTAGTACCATCCAATTTGGCATTCAGTTTTTACTTCACATCTGTCACTTGCCTCTCTCAAACTGGACTGTATCATTAATTCCTTAAAGCAGCAAATATGTGAGTGCCTGCCCTGGGGTGGGCTCTGAGGCTGTGTCCCATCTAAGCTCTTGCTTTGTATCCCTGCGTTTGCACCAGGGACAGTGCCTGGCACACATGGGTACTTGCAATGGGATGCTTCTTTAAACATTTTCCCCTGGCATCTGGGAGTACACTGTCGAAGATAAACTCTCCCCTTGTAACATGCAGGTTGCTTAAGCAAAAGTGCAATGTTTTCAGTGTATTCTGAAATTCTCTCCGTTTTAGATGAAAATAGGTTCTGGTATGGGCCTGATAAAAACAAACAATCTTGTTGCTATCTCCTCTTCTACCCACACATACCTTCAGGTCGGATCATCCCGGTTTGTGGCCTGTGTTTCAGGTTGATGGCTCTGAAGAGCCCATCGCCCACGGCTCATTGTCTTTGAAAGCCAGTGACTCTTTGGGCCTCCTACTGCAGTTTTCTCCCCTGCATCGTGTGCTAGCTGCTCTATTTTTCTCTCCTTGAATTTGCGTCCTTACTTTTAGGATATCCTTGGGGCCTCCGCTCATACAAAGCTGGCCAGGTTATAAAAGACCACCTAGTCCGGACTCCCACTTGACATTTTAAAACCAGGACTCCTGACTCCCAGTACAGTGCTCTTCTGCCACCAGCTATCACTTGGCTTCCATCATTTCCAAACCATGTCTGGTGTTCATTTTCTTCCCCTAAATGTTCCTGATGCTTGGGGAATGAAAAAAGCATCCATATTTGGAAAGCTCTGAGCTCTCTGGGGGCGGGAACAGAGCACAGACTGTTCTGTGGGAAGGAGGGTGTCGGAGCTGACTGTCCCAGCTCTCCCCCAGTCATGCTGGGACTGATGCAGAAGAGCAGGGGGCTGTGCTGGGCCCTGGCTGGGCCTCCTTGCTCAGTGCCTTGACCCACCAACCAGGCAGAGGCCTGCAGCTGCCCTGCAGGGCACACCACAGCCTGGCAAGACAGGGAGAGGTTCTGCGGTGTGTTGAGCTCCTACTGTGTGCCAGGTTCTGAAATAATAGTGGTAAATTATTATTAATAATTACAGCATTAGAAATAATTCCTTCTAAACAGCATTCTAAGCACGTGGCCCTTATCGCCCTTAATCCTCACAACAGCCTTGAGAGAGAGAAAGGGGTAGAGTCCCCATTTAAGAGGAGCACTGAGGGCGACCCCCTGCTTCAGCCCTGGGTGCTTGTTCTCCTTTGCTGTCAAGCGCTTG
The DNA here is from genome assembly GCF_021613505.1 of Equus quagga. NCBI lineage: Eukaryota > Metazoa > Chordata > Mammalia > Perissodactyla > Equidae > Equus > Equus quagga. Next base: position 32,595,667 of record NC_060286.1, on the reverse strand, counting down.
CTTCGTAGGTCAGGGCTGGCGTATCATTTGGATAGGAACTCGCAGGGGCCGAGACCCAAGGCCGGACTGCAAGAGGCTAAGTCGCTCCTGGGGGGCTCCGAGATGCCCCGATCGAGTTGAGCGGGCCCCCAGGGCCAGTGTGGACTTTGCAGGAGGTCTTGCAGAACTTCCTTCTCCCTGAACAGCATAGCCAGCACTTGGGTTTCTTATTTCAGCCGTAGGGTACTTGGTACTCATGGCACGTGCAAAAACCAGGATCCCACAGACGACCTCCGAGCGAGTCACGTGCTAAAGGCTCCGTTTTGGGCCACACCGCCGGGACTCGCGGCGAGCAGCCACCCGAGGCCTTCCCGCGGCGTGCCACCCGCCGCCGCTAGGGGGCGCGAGAGTCGTGTCCTCGCCGGGGCTCCACGCATGCGCGGATCCTGCCCCTCCCGCCCGCCTCGGGCAGCTGCTCCCGGGCCCGACTCGTTGCTCACAGGCCCAGAAATTTGGATACTTATGAGATTCCACGCTAGGTCAGGGATCGGAGAAGAAGGGTGAACTTGCCAGTCTTCTTTATTAAGCTTGGATGGTTGAGCCTCCTAAGGGACTCCTGGGCCGTTTTTAGAAAGCTGTGCTTTCCGCAGGCCTTTACCCGCAGGCCGGGAGCCGAACCTCTGCGATGTGCGTGGTTCTCTGTGACGACGTTTACAGAGACTCCCGCAGGGCTTGACAGCGTCTCCTACGTTAAAACGTTCAGGGCACGGATCGCTCGAAAAGAGACAGGATTTACAAGTCTGCATTCAGTAGTGGGGGGTTTGGCAGGAGTGGACGCAGTTCCTGTTTTTCATGGACAGAAAATCCCTGGTAGTGAGGACTGTAGAAGCCCAAGGAGGATTTCCCAGAGTATTTCCTGTAGATTAATGTTCAAGTCTCAAAGTGATGGAATCTAATCCTGACCTTTATGAATCGGTTATTTGCTAATGACCATGACCTTCTAGGTGTCTTGGCGCTCACAACGGACAAGTAACCACTGCCAGTGCTTCCTCCCTGGCAGAAAAGTTCTCCAGTGTGTTGGGAGCTGCGTCCCAACCGCTGTGGACCTGCTCTGGTGGTTAGCTCCCTGGATCAGGGCTTAGGGTTGGCTCCGCCAGTACCCTCTGTGTGACCTTGGGCAAATCATGAACCCTCTCTGAGCTTGAATTTCCTCCTCTGCAGAGTGAGGAGAGGAGAGAAGACAGGCGATCCAGTTTTTTTTCCTTGAGAAGCTGCTTTTCACTTTTTTTTGAAGCTTTGAGATCCCTCTAGGTGCAGTGAAAAAACTAGTTTTCTAGAAAAGTCCATGAGTGGAGGGGACAGGTGGTAGGGGTGGGGCCTGGGAGGGAGTCCTTGCAGAATGCTTGCTTTTGCCAATGTGGTAAACCCAGAAAGTCTGGGAGTGGGGGTGTGAGCGTGGGAGGAGCTGTGAGGCCCAGGGCCTGGTGGAGATCTGCTGTGTAAGCCCTCTGCTAGCTGTTTATCTCGGACTCAGTGATCTCCCAGGCCTGGCCGCATCTAGATTTAACGGTCCTGCGAGGGGTGGGAGGCTAGGCTGCGTTGCATGTAGCCACTCATCTCGGGTTGCTGGTCAGAGCTTCCTGTTTATATTTAGATGTAAGAAGAGTAAGAGCCCTTTGATTGCCACTGACCCATATTCATATTTAATGGCTGGTTGTGTCAGCGGGCTCTTCATTGGTTCTCTTTTTGGAAGCAAGCAGAGACTCAAAGAACCCAAAGAAAATTTGGGGGCTGGACCCTTAGGTGAAGGTCCACTGAGGTGCTTGTTCTTGGTTCTTCTGTGATATCATGCCTGTCTCGGTCGCTGCGCTTTTCACGTTGTTTTGGAAGTACCTTTGTCCTCCAGTCCACTAGAGGTGGAGCTTCTCCAGGGAGAAGACCATGGCCTCTTCCCTGGAGTGCAGCTCTCACCAGAGCACTGCACACAGTCGGTGCTCAGTGAGAATCTGTGGAATGGAGAAGGAACGGGCTCATCTGCTCACGGGCATCTCTCACTCCTTGCCGTTGTCGGGGCACCCAGGGGCTGCACTTTGCCCTGTGGGGATCTCCTAGGGTGACGAGGCCACTCTTCTTAAGGAAGGAAACTAGAACCAAGACCCGAGTTTCCATGGCATCATGGCCATCAAGGTCTCTGTTAAATGTTTCCTGTGCTTGATTCTGAGTGGATTGTTACTTTCTTCTTGATGCTTTTATATTTTTCAGGTACCCCTCAAAAAACTTGGGGAGGATTGTCATTCCCCTCAAGGAAAGGTGCTTATTGATAAGAGTAGTTACTATTTATCAAGTACTTACTTTGCTATATGCCAGGCACTGGGCTAGTACTAATCAGTGGGAGCCAGTGTTGTTATTCTCATTTGCTTGATGAGGGAACAGAGGCTTGGAGACACTGAGTAGCTCGCTCAGAGTCACAGAGCTAGTGAATGAAGAAGCAAGGGTTTGAATCCAGGTCCGTCTCCTCAAAAGTCTGTGTATCTTCACTTCTTATTTTACCCAGCAGTTTGACAGTGAGATATGTCATTTTTAGCACAAAGATTAAAAATAACATAACAAAACATAGGACTACCACATGACCTACCAATTCCATTCTAGGTCTGTATCCAAGAGAATTGAAAACACATGTCCACACAAAAGCCAGTACATGAATATTCACAGCAGCATTCATCATAATATGGAGAAAGTGTAGACAACCCCAATGTTCCTCAGCTGATGAGCAGATTCATGAAATGTTTTATATCCATGCAATGGAATATTATTCAGCAATAAGAAGGAGTGGAATGTTTGGAATTAGAGAGAGATGGAGATTGTACAATGTTGGGAGTGTAATAAATGCCACTGAATTGTTCACTTTAAAATGGCTAATTTTATGTTATGTGAATTTCTCCTCAATTTTGAAAAAAGGAATGAAATTCTGATACTTGCTACAAGAGGTATGAACCTTGAAAACATTATGCTAAGTCAAAGGAATCGGACACAAAAGGTCACATATTATATGATTCCGTTTATATGAAATATGTGGGATAGGCAAATCCATAGAGACAGAAAGTGGATTAGTGGTTCCCAGGGTCTGGGAGGAGAGTGGAATAGGGAGTAACTGCTAATAGGTACAGGATTTTTTTGGGGGTGATGAAAATGTTCTGGAATTAGCTAGTGGTGATGGTTCCACAACTTTGTGAATATGCTAAAACCACTGAATTGTTCACTTTAAACAGGTGAATATTGTGGTTTTATAAATATCTCAGGAAAGCAGTTATTAAAATATATAAAAATAATATAACAAATGAATAAAACGCTCCCATTTGGAGACCTTCCCGCCTACTGTTACCTAAAGATAATAGTGATGTAAAGAATAATCATGATAGTTACTGTTTTTCTACTGCTTACTATATGCCAGATACTGTTCTAAGCGCATAGCATTTTGCATATAAAGTCAGCTGGGGGTTGGGAACCAGGGAGTCTGGCTCCAGAGCTCACGTTCTTAGCCACCGCATAGTACTGCTTTCTGTATGAGGACCGACAAATCAGCCACGTGAGAGAGCGTAACGCAAAGGCTAAGAGCAAGAACTCGGGAGTCAGTGTCTGGATGGGCTCCTAGCTCTGCTGCTTGTTGCCTGTGTCATCTTGGGTGAGTTACGTAACAGCTCAGAGCCCCAGTTCCCTCATCTCTGAAATCCTCCCTCGCTCTTATGAAGGTTAGAAAAATTATGTCAAAGTCTCAGAAAACTGTCTGGCATGTAGCTAGCACTCACTACATATTGTTATTACTATGATGTGGTTACTAAGCAGAGACTTAAAGAGCAAATTTTCAAATTACAAACTCATTTAGTGAGCATTTCAGGTTGAATTAGCATCTCATTTGCTCACAGAATCACAGAGCTGGAAGGGACATTGAAAGATCATCTGCTGTAGCAGGTAATGTCTAATTCGGGGCCTGGCATCCTCTTCTGTTATGAGCAATGTGTGTATATGTGTGTGTGTGTGTGCACACGTGTATGTGCCCACCTCCCAAGAAGAATGTGCTCTCTGGAAGGAAGACAGCGATTTGTAAACGCACTCAGAAGGGGCCAACTGTGGCTCCCAGCCCAGAGACCACTAAAAGTCACAGAAGCTCTGGATCGACAGGGACTTCACCAGAGATCTAGGCCAGCCCCCCAGCATTTTGTGGTTTCCCTTAGCTCTCTCTCCTACACCCTTACAGGGGCTTGTTCTCCCATTGATTTGAGTACATCTGACACCTGTGGGAGCCCGGCCATTCTAGAGGGGAGAATGCAGGACCAGCAATCTGGGGCTGCCTTTGCCAGGACTTTGCTTTGAGGATCTTGAGTCTCTTTTCCTGAGTTTCTTTTCAACCTTGGAAATTGAGCTCCCCGGAAATTGTCTTGCTGCTTTTGAAGTCCTTACCACAGGGCTGGATTATCAGAGATGTGGTATTATAGTAAGTTTTTCTGGTACTTCCAGTTATAAACTCCTCTGCAGGTCATGTTACAGTAAAGGATCAGGTGTACCCGTCCCGGGCCTGGCTTCCAGAGATGTGGTTAAGATAAATGAGGAAACAACGCCTGATGTTGTGGTACATAGTTCGTATAATTTTATAGCCTTCTATTGTGCTGCATGACTTCATAAGCAATTAATTCCCTGTTCATTTTAATGCAATTAAAAAAAATCAAAATATTTGTTTTGGCTGTGGGTCTTCTGAAGTTATACAGCTCAAAATGGTATCTCAGTGGTCCAGCCCTTCGTGACACAGACAGGGAGTGGGAGGCTGAGGATCCGGGGCACTGCCTGGGGTGCTGCAGCTCTTGGTGGGAGAGAAAACCACTGTCCTAAGGCTCCAGACTTTGGTTTCTATGCTTTTACAATTTGAAACGTGTTGTTATTGTCATTGCTGTCATCAGACACTGGATGTGCTGTCAGAGGCTCAGTGAGACAGGATATCGTGAGCAGGATTTTGTAGTCAGATAGACCAGAGGTCAGGGCTTGGCTTTATCATTTACTAGCTGTGGAGCCCCACGTTCAGTCTTATCTATAGGGTGCTGTTAACGCCTTCCTTGCAGGGTGGCTGTGGGGATTGTAAAGGGTGCACGTCAAACCCCAGGCCCAGTGCAGGTGCTGAAGGGGCCTCGATAAATGAACCTTTATTGCTGTTGAAACTCTTCAGTCTTCCCTACCCAGTTCAGGCTCCCAGCTGAGGGATCCCTGATTCAGACAATCCTGAAGGAATCTGCGATGTTAACCCCTCAGTGATCACTGGAGCTTTTGGCGATGAGATGTGTAGCTCTCCACGTCCTCAGCCAAGCCTCCAGGAAAGTGTAGCCCTTGGGGAAATGAAATGGAGCTCCCTTTCAGAGAGGATGAAACCTGGAAGAGGAAGGAAGCACAGGGTGGAGAGTCCAGTTTGCCGTCTTCCGTTCTGTAAGTCACACGGAAAGAGAGCAATTCAGGGGCTGAGCGTGTTGGAGCTCTTGAGTGTCCAGGCTCCTCGGCCTGCTCTAAGCTGCCGAGTCTCCTGCCAGAGTTCCTCCCAGCAGTGATGTCCCAGTGGTTTACTGGTGTCTGTGGATCACCTCTGCTTTGGACACTCCAGCCTGCATCAGACTTGGCATCCTTATTTCCTCTCTGGGAATATTACCTGGGGCAGATGTGTTCTGCCCCAGGTTCTGGGCTTCCTTGTAATTTCCAGTTCCGGCCCCTGTACAGACCTGAGGCAAGTCATTGAACTTTTCTGAGACTGTTTCTTTTTCTACAAGATTGGGAGGAGCATAGTTCCTATTAGACAAGACCAAGCAGGCTAATGCACTGGAAGAGCTTCAAGAGCAGTCACGTGTGATCTAAATGATTTTATTATCATCAATTTACTTAAAATGTGTTACCTTTCATAGAAAAGACCTTTCAGAAGTGAGCCTATGTGTGGGAATTCCCTCCGGTGGCAGGAAGATAAATTTGGGGTCCAGTGGCTACTCAGCATTCTTTATATCACAGCACGTGGTCAGCTGCTTTTTTCTCCCATGCTTTAAAGTTGGCGTTGATGCTTGGTCAGGAAGCACTTAATTTCCATCCCCTCTTTTTTTTGAGGAAAATTAGCCCTAAGCCAACATCTGTCGCTAATCCTCCTCTTTTTGCTGAGAAAGACTGGCCCAGAGCTAACATCTGTGCCCATCTTCCTCTACTTTATATGTGGACACGTGCCACAGCATGGCTTGACAAGCAGTGTGTGGGTCCACACCCGGGATCCAAACTGGTGAACCCTGGGCTGCTGAAGCAGAATGTGTGAACTTAACCGCTGCACCACCGGGCCAGCCCCCTTAATTTCTACCCCTTTTGTACACAGCTTTGATTTTGGAGATGCAGATCTTATTGAGATGTTCATTAAGCAATGCCGTCACATGAGCTATTTATCAAGCCTGTTTTTCACTTTTTTTGTCATGCATTTTTCTGGAAAAAAGAAAATAGCTAAAAACATCATTGATGATTGCCTTCCAAACTGACAAGGTGTCATCTGACATTTTAAGGGGGGCCAATCTGGGCTGTGACCTCAGGACTCTGCTTCTCAGACAGTGTTGACCTGATCCCAGACACTTGAAAATTTATAGTCCAGTCCAGAGGTCCTGTAAGCAGCTTTTGACAGAGACCTAAATATTCTGGAATTAAGCTGTGTAGCCACGAATGCACTGTGGTAAATTAAGACTCTGCTCTTGCTCTGAGATGTGCCCAGTGGCTCATGGAATGAATGTCATAGCATTTAGGAGAAGGAAAGGAACAATATTTACCATAAAGGGCCCCTTACCCAAGAATAGACTCCTTGCTGGGAACCCATTTGCCAGCCCAGACCTTGGGTGTCCACCTATCTGCCTAATTAGAAGACACACCCTCAGAAAACACCAGTCTGTCCTCACAGTGGAGGATCAAGTTGTGTAGCTGGTTTGAATATTCTTATCAACTGTGCATGGCCATGGATCGCAGCCCTGGATGACTGGATTTCAAGTATTTCAGGACTCAAAATGCAGACGATAGACAAACCGTGTTGGACTAGATTTGGTCTTTCTTTGTTTCAGTGGGTTTGGCAGGTCCCTGAGGGCCTTGGTCATCTTCGTGAGCATTTGTGGTCAGAGTCCAGCCTGCGGTGGTAAAAAGTGCCAAAGAATAGACTCATTTTTTCCTGGCCCTTTGACCACACTCTGGAGAATTTGTTTTTCTTTGTTAAACCCTGATGCCAAGTTGTGCATTATTTGGTTGCTTCTCATGCAAGCAGGAGGCAGATTATGAAACAATTTATCTCTTTTTATTGTTTTTTGGTGGCTTTAGTTTTGCACAAGTGAGCCTTAAAGCACATTTAGGAAGCTCCAATCAAGTGCTTCCTTTTGACTGGTTCTGGAGCTGTTCTACCAAATGGTGGATTTGTTCACTTTTTTTCCCCCTGAGTACTTAGGACAATTGGTGGTGGTAGTAATAATACTTTAACGACAGTAACAGCAAGCATTTGTTGAGTGCTTTATATAAATAAACTTGACTAATGCTCCCATTGAGTTTGTTCAGTTTATCTTGTATTCCCTTTCAAAGGAAATTTCAAGAGTTCACACTAGAGAGAGGCTGCTTACTGTTTTTTTGTTTGCTTTTTTTTGCAACTGCTTCAACAACTTTGGCTCTAAATGGAAGGGGAATGAATATTGAGCATCTAGGGCTGTAGGGACATTAAAACCCTTATTATAACTGTGTTCCTTCTGTTTAAAAAATTTAATTGAGACAAGGTGGACAAAAATAAACCTAAGTCAAGTTTCTAGAGATGAAAACTACAGTGTCCAAGATGAAAAACACACTAGATGTGATTAATGGCAGATTAGACATTAAAAGAAAGATTAGTGAGCCTGAAGACATAGCAATAGAAACTACCCAAAATAAAACAGAGGGAAAAAATTTTTTTAAAAAAGTGGAAAGAGCGTAAGTGAACTGTAGGACAATTTCAGGTGGCTGAAATATGTGTGTAATTGGAGTCCCCTAAGGAGGGAGGAGGGTAACATAAAAAATTTTTGAAGAAATAATAGCTGAAATGTTTTTCAGATTTTATGAAAACTATAAATCCTCAGATCCAGAAAGCTCAATGAAGCACAAGAAAGATGAAGAAAACTAAACCAAAGCACTTCATAATCAAAACTGCTCGCAAATAGTGATAAAGAGGAAATCTTAAAAGCAGCCAGAAAAAAAGACAGATTACATACAGATGAGTAAACATAAGGGTGATGGCAGATTTGTTGTCAGAAACCATTCAAATAAGAATACAATGGAGCAACACTTTTAGAGTGTGTGTGGGGGGCAAATTGTCAACCCTGAATCTATGCTCAGTGAAAATGTCTCTCAAAATGAAGGCCAAATAAAGCCTTTTTCAGACATACCGTGGCTGAAAGAAATGATCAGCTGAACTGCACTATAGGAAATGTTAAAGAAATCCCTTTAGGTAGAAGGAAGATGATACCAGGAGGAAATATGAATGTGCACGAAGGAACGAAGAGCACTGGAAATCATAGCTATGTTGTGACTGTGTGCATTTTTCCTTCTTATTTAAGTGTCTTTAAAAGATTATTGACCATTTCAATAAAAATAATAACCATGTAGGCTAGGATTTATAACCTATGTAAAAGTAAAATGTATATAAGAAGAAAATAAAGACTGGAAAGAGAGAAATGGTAGTATGCAGCTGTAAAGGTGCTGTACTATATGTGAAGTGGTATAATATCATTTGAAGCAGGGGGATAAGTTATACCCTAAAGCAGCTACTGATGATTCTGCTCAGAGACTTCAATCCCCTTGTTTCAATGAATGCTAGAACAAGTAGACAGATGATCAATAAGGCTATAAAACCCTGGAACAACACAATCTACCAATTTGACCTAGTTGACATTTATATGACACTCCACCCAAAAGCAGACTACACATTCTTTTCAAGCGTAATGGAACATTTATCCAGATTGACTATATTCTGGGCCAGGAACAAGTTTCAACAAATTAGAAGGGTATGTTCTCAAGTATGTTCTCTCCTCAGGGATTCCAAGACCACCCTCAGGTTAGTGGTTCACTAGAAAGACTCACAGAACTCAGAAAAGCTATTGTAGTCATGGTTACAGTTTATTATAGCAAAAGGCTACAGACTAAAATTACTAAAGGCAAAAGGTGCTTGAGGCAGAGTCCAGGAGAGACCAGGTTCAGGCTTTCAGTGGTCTTCTCCCAGTGGGTCATATGGATAGCACTTAAGTCTCCCGGCAGTGATGGGGCGCAGCACTCGTGGAGTATCGCCAATCAGGGAAGCTCGCTGGAGCCTTGGTGCCTAGGGTCTTTATTGGGAATCAGTTATGTAGGCGTGGAGTGCCCATGGAACTGACCTCAATTATTCGGTTTCCAGTCCGTCTAGAGGTCAGACTGGTAGAGTGTGGCCCAAGGCCTCTACCATAACCACACTTTAAGTATGACATCTGGTGTGGCCCGAAGCCCGAGATATGCAAAGACTCTCTTATCAGGTAGGATATTCCAAGAGCTTAGAGATTCTCTCCCAGGAACTGATCAAGGGCCAGTCCTTTCTTTGGAATGTTCAGAATTTGAACATTCCAGGCCTGTTTAGCCCTTTACTCTATAGACCGTAATGGAATTAATTTAGAAATCAATAACAGAAAGATCTTTGGAAAATTCCCAAGTATTTGGAAATGAAATAATACAATTCTAAAGAAGAAATTAAAAGTTAAATTAGAAAGTATTGTGAACTGAATGAAAATTAAAACACAACATATCAAATTTTGTAGGATACTGCTAGAGGAATACTTAGGGAGAAATTTATAACTAAGTGCCTATATTAGGAAAGAAAAAAGGTCTTAGATTTATACTTTAGTTCCCACTTTGAGAAACTATAAAAGGAAGAGTAAATCAAATCAATGTACACAGAAGAAAGGAAATAATAAAAATCAGAGCAGAAATAAATGAAGTTGAAAACAGAAAGACAAAAGAGAAAAATCAGTGAAAACAAAATCAATGAAATCAAAAGATTTTTACTGAGAATTTCAATAAAACTGATAAAACATTGGCCAGACTATTCAGGTTAAAAAGGAATTCTACACAAACTCTTCCAGAAAATTGAAGAGGATCAAATATTTCTCAAGTCATTTTATGAGGTTGGCATTTACCCTAAAACCTACCAAAACCAGACAGAGACATTACGAGGAAACTACAGGCAAATATTCCTCATGAACATAGAGGAAAAAAATTCCAAGCAAAATTTTAACAAATCAAATCTAACAATATACAGAAGGAAAATACATCATGGTCAATGGGGTTTGTCCCAGGAAAGAAAGTTTGGTTTAACATTTGAAAATCAGTCAATGTAATTCACCAGATTAAAAAACTAAAAGACAAAAAGCCATAGGATTATCTCAAAGGACACAAAAAAAGCATTTGAAAAACTGGCATCTGTTCTTTTTAGAAGAATTTTTAAAGGTTTTTTTTTTTTTAAGATCTTTTTTTTATTTTTCCTTTTTCTCCCCAAAGCCCCCTGGTACCTAGTTGTATATTTTTAGTTGTGGGTCCTTCCAGTTGTGGCATGTGGGATGCTGCCTCAGCATGGCCCGATGAGCAGTGCCATGTCCGCGCCCAGGACCCGAATGGATGAAACGCTGGGCCGCCTGCAGCGGAACGCACGAACCCAACCACTAAGCCATGGGGCCGGCCCTGGCATCTGTTCTTGATATAAACTCATAGCAAAATTGGTGTAGAAGGGATCTTCAACCTTTTCTTTTTGGGTGAAGAAGATTTGCCCTGAGCTAACATCTGTTGCCAATCTTCCTCTTTTTTTGCTAGAGGAAGATTAGCCCTGAGCTAACATCGGTGCCAGTCTTCCTCTATTTTGTACGTGGGATGCCTCCGCAGCATGGCTGATGAGTAGGTCTGTACCCGGGATCCGAACCCACAAACCCGGGCCACCAAAGCAGAGTGTGCAGAACTTTAACTACTCAGCACGGGGCTGGCCCCCAGGATCTTCCTCAACTTAATAAAGGGCATCCATGAAAAACTCACAGCTAATGTCAGACTTAATGGTGAAAGACTGACTGCTTTCTCCCTAAGATCAGGAGTGAGGTAAGGATGTCTGCTCTTACCCTTGTACTGGAGGTTCTTAGTACAATGAGGCAATAAATAGAAATAAAAGGCATCTAGATTGGAAAGGAGGAAACTAAACTGTCTTTATATGCAAACAACATGACTGTAGAAATTCTGATGGAATTTACAAAAACAGTAGGAGAACTAATAGGTGAATTTAGCAAGGTTACAGAATACAAGATCAGTATTCAAAAATCTATTGTGTTTCTATATACAACAATGAATAAAAGGAAATTGAAATTAAAACAGTACCATTTACAACAGACTAATAAACTTGAAATACTTAAGGGGAAATCTGAGAAAAGGTTTGCAAGGCATGGACACTGAAAACTACACACCGTTACTGAGAGATGAGAAAGAAGGCCTACATAAGTGAAGAGATAGACTGTTTTATGGGTCAGAAAACTCAATATTGTTAAGATGCCATTTCTCCCCATGTTAATCTATAAATTCAGCATAATCTCCATCAAAATCTTAGCCAACACTTTTCTTTTTTTTTTTAGAAATTGACAAGCAGATTTTACATGGAAATGCAAAGGACTAAGAATAGCCAAAAAACTGAAAAATATGAACAAAATCAGAGCACTAACACTACTTTCAAGATTTTCTGGCCCCCTAGAGCAATATTAAAAATTAAGCCCCGTGAAAAACAACTCACCCAGTTTTTGTATGTTTGCTGTTTTAGGACTTTGCCTAGAGAAGTTGCCTATTTCCTCTTCTACCAGTAATCTCCATGTGGACCGGGAACAGGATGTCATCACCTGTTATGAGAAAGCTGGGGACATTGCACTCCTGTACCTCCAAGAGATAGAAAGGGTAAGTGAGGACCATGTGTTCATTCCAGTTGATAATTTTTAAAAATTTCAAATCAGATCATACAGAACTGTGGCCGACCTCTGGAAAGCCTTCAACATGTCTGCCTCTGGGTTCAAGGCTTGACTTCTATCCTTTAATGCTAAGGAGATGGTGGTGATTGTGGCACCTTGTGAAAATAGATGGGTCAATGTTTGGGAAGCATGTTAACATCCTCAGAGCAGACATGAGAGCATGCATCTGTTTATACCCTCAGCGCCCTGAAGTGGCTAATTATTCTTGTTCTCCTATGCAAAATAGGTTGAGCTTCCTTTGTACTCGCATGGACTCTATGCCTATGTAGGATGCCTCTGGGGTTTGGGAGGCTTTACCTCAATGTTTATGTGAAAGGTCTGCTGGGGACTCTCAACTGACCTGGTTGGGGCAGGTTGGGTATCCCCTGAGACCATCTGGGATGGTTTTCTCCCAGCAATCAGTGGTTTGCACCTGGTGTGGGGAATGAAACCAGCAGCTGACAAGAGGGCCACCTGAGGAGAGAAGGAGGGAACAAGACGCCCTGAGCTCACACCTTCAGCCAGAGGAAGTTGGAGGCTGGCTGAATGGTCCCAGAGAGGTGTGGGTGACTTGTCTGTTGAGAAGGATTGCTGTCTTTTGGCTCTACTCTTTACTAAGTTCCCTCACCTCTCTGCCTCAGTTTTCCTGTCTGTGAAAAGAGCATAATGACAGTTCCTACTTGATGGAGTTCTTGTGGGGATTATAAAAGGTCATGTAAATAAAGGCACTTAGCCCAGATTCAGGAACATATTGGATTCTTAGTAAATGTCACTTATTTTTACTAATAATGGTGGCTCCCAGCCATCTCTGCCCCTAGCAGAGTTTCCTGGAGTTCTAACCAAGGCTTGACACTGATATTTCCCCCTTCAGACCCAGAGATGGATCCTCTGAGGTTGTTTGAAATGATGAGAAATCCTGTGAGACTTTGAAAATGCTCAAAGTCTTGTTTCCCACCAATTTGATGGGTTCGTTGTTTCGTGAAGGATTAGAATAGAGAGGGGCTACCAAAATCTTGCTAGTTTTTGTTATTTTAGACGTGTACAGAGGGAAAGTAATTTTTTTCGTAAATATTTTCATAGTGTGTCGACGTGTATGACGAGGATCAGAGTTGCCTTTTAAGAGGCAGGGAGAGTAGAGTGAGAACCACAGAAAGAGGTGGAGAGAAGGGCGGGAGTGACGGACCTGGCCCCAACCAGAGTGGATTGTAAATCATGGTTCATGACGCCTGGGAATTTGGGAGGATACTTGGCCATCTTGCCAAAATGTTGTTCTATCAGAAGGCTGCTATGAGAAAGGAATTTTTTTGTTATTCAGAATTTTTGATAGGATCTTTAGAGAAATGGTCATGCAGCTTGCTTTTAAAATCCACGTTGTTTCACTGTCTGCCTCCTTGATAGCTACTGCTGGGCAGTGGAGAAGTCTGCTTACCCCAGCTAAACTGTTGACCCCGCAGCCCTTGCCATTAGGGGCCCTTATTCTGCACCTTACTCTCCAAGTGTTCAGCCCTATCATGTTGGGACTGCCTTCTCCTGGCTGGGAGAAGGGAGGTTCGTCTGTTACACGTGTCCTTAGTGACGTGGGAATTGGCAGATCTGGATGTACTTCCTGTCGTGTTCATTTATAACTACCTACTCCCCACTGGATTCTGTAGCCAGACCATCAGAGAGACTCATTTAATCATAGTATTTAAAAGAAATATTTTTTCGTGGTGTTGGGGAGTCAGTGATGATAGGATGTTAGACTTCGAGAAGAAAATAGAGGCCCAGAAAGGGAGGACACACAGGAAGTTAGGGCCAAAGCTGGGGTTAGAACTCAACCGTTCTGACACCTCATTCAGCGCTCACTCACTTCATTGTCCCAGGCCGCTGGAAACAATGCAGAACCATGCAGTTTCCCACACCTGTGTATATGGGAAGAGCTCAATAAGTATTTGACCAAGCGAGCTCTGAGCATGGGGAAGCAGCCTCAGCCTAGGCTCAGGATGTGTAGATGACTTTCACATTTCTGGCTCTGACTTTCCAGCATCAGTTTTCCTTTGTAGGAAACCACTTTGAGCCTCCCCAGATCCAGCAAGCTGGGATATTAGCCCTGGGAGAGACTGAATGAACCAAACATCTGTTTTGACTGTAGTAGCTGCTCAAGAAATTATCTGTTAATTAATGAGAAGTCTAGGGGAAAAGTGACTGCTGGGTTTGGTGGAAGTTCAGGGGTTTTTATGAGGCAAGATAACGGCACATGCGGAAGATACTTGCTTAGCCTCTTTTTTTTTTTTTAATTTTTTAACTTAACTTTTAAGAATTATGCTAAATTGAAAACAGAAATGTTAGGGAAATAGAATCTGAAAGAGGTAAGAGACTGGGGCAAGCTTAGGTAAATAGTGCTTTGATTTTCTGGGTGGGCAGCCCTTTTAAGGAGAAACTCCCACGTGCTTCGTTGCTATACTTGTTCTGCTGGACAGAGGCTGGCATTCAGTGCTTTTCTCCTCATTTCCTGGCCATCCTATAGCGAAGAAACTTCTGTTTCCCTGGACCCTTTGGCATTTTATTTATTATTGTTGGCTCTTAACTTCCTTCATGAGCAAGAATAAAATTTGAGAACTTTTGAGGACAGTTTGGAGTATGTGGCCTATGTTTTTTCATCATCTGAAGCCACCAAGTGGTGTTTCCAAGGCCCCCCATTCTCTGAGTTTCTCTGATGGTGGGTATGTTCAGTGATGTTAGATTTGTTTGCTTCCTGAAGGGCATTGATTCTTCAGAAGGGAGGCTGACCTCAGCTTCCCCTCAAGGCGGCTAAGTTAAGCTGTGAGAGGCCACAGAGCACAGTGGTAAAGTGACTGCTGGTGTTGGGATCCTGACCTTGCTACCTCTTAGCTGTGGAACTTTGGGCAAGTTACCCAACCTCTCTGTGCTGCTTCAGGATCCTCATCTGTAAAACAGCAGTACTAATTGCTATCAGGCTGTTGTGAGGATAAGATGGGTTAACCCACAGACTTCCCAGTACCTGGTTAGAACACAGTAAATGTTAGTTTTGTGTCATTATGTGTTCCTGTGTCACCTGGCAGTGGAATCTTCCCTAACCTGAGAAGATTTCAGATATTCAGATAAAAATCTGAACCATCATAAACACACTGTTTTATTTAAAACGTTAAAGAATTTTCAGGGGAATGTTAATAGAGTCATTTTTTCAGGAGAATTTGAGTTTTTCTTTCTTGTACAGAAGCTAATGGGACAATATCTCGCCAGGAGTCCCCATATCCTGTGTGGGTTCTGGACTTCTGTTCACTCCTGGCTGTCTGCCCTTGCTCCAATCGTTTTCCATTTTCATGGTGGGGCTGAGGCTGGCTGACTTGTCTGGGGATTGGGAACCATTGAGCCACCGGTGTTTTCCAGCTTTCTATGTGTTATTCCCCCCTCTTGCTCCAAATGTGGAGTAGGGGCCAAAGACAGCTTGAATGTATGAAAGCTGTGTGTGTTACATATTTGCTTGGTATTGTCCTTGTTATATTAAGGTTACAGAGACATTTAATTTTCTCTGATAGTTTGTTCTCTGAAGGGGAATAAAAGATACCTCTAAAATTGTGCGTGTAAAATAATTTAATCAAATGAATCAAATTAGAGCAGATAGAATTAGAAATGACCTAGGATGGGCTTGATTGGTTTATCTTCAGATGGTGGCATTATGCCGACAGTAAATAAAGTTATCTCCCCCGCAAGGAGCTTGTAGTGGTGCAATGATAGGAATAAAGATGACCTCATCCTTGAATGTCATAATATGAGCCCTGCTTTTGGCGAATGAAATCATCCTGTCTCTGTCCTTTGCGTGCATCAGCCAACCAGCTGGCGATGGCTTTCTTGAGCAGAAGCAGTGCCAGGGTAGAACTCTACCTTCTGCTGACAGTTCATTCCTTGACACCCTATTTTGGAAAAGAAGTGAAAGCTAAATTGTGGAACATCCATAGCCGTTTTAGTGCTGAAGTTTTGAGAGGAGACAAGTGGTCCCCAAAATTGCAGGGCCCGGCCCAGATTTCCTCTCTTTATCAAGGAGTTGTTCTCTGGTCAGCATGGTCATAGCTGGAGTTTATTACCTCCTCGCTCCAGGATGAACTTGCAGTGACATAGCTGAGGTATTGGATTCAGCACTGGATTAGATTAAAGTTACTGTGTGTCTTGAGTTCAAACCAGATGTCTCAGGAAAAGTACTCAGTGCAACTGATGAGAAAGGCAGGGTGTGACTCTGGAGCCCACGTGGCTGTGCTTCTGGCTTTAAAATGTGAGACGGTAAAGAAGAGACACATCTTCCCTCCCTTGCCTTTTCCAGTCCCCGTCTTCTCAGTCAAGCCAAAGCAGCAGGTTGCAGTTCAAAGCTTAATGTAGTACATCTGAATAAATAGTTCCTCGAAGAAGTGTCAAGAAACTGGCCAGGCAGTGTGCTGTGATTCTGAGCCTTCCATCTGACTCGGATGGGAGGCTGCAACACACTTGAAACTGAGTTAGAGAAGTCTGGAAACCAGAACAGAGCAGTAGCTTATTTTAATTTCTATATATTCTCAGTTGGCCCTTGCCCTTATAATTTTATAGCATTAAAGAGTTTTATATCTGTCATTTTTCACTCGACATTATGTCAAGGCTTCAAAGTGTTTTCATGGCTGTATAATATTTCATCAAGTGGATGAACTCTATGGTATAATTAACTTATCATTGGGGATAAACTGTTGTTATAGATAATGCTGCAATGCCAAGCTTTTCCCCTTCTTTGCGTTGTTTCCTAAGGGCAGTTTCCCAGAAGTGGGGGTATTTTTAGCATTTTTTTTACCAATTAGACTACATAGTGTGTCTAATTGCTTTCTACAAGTTGTACTAACATCCACCTTTGGCAGTATAGGGAGGTTGTGGTTGCTTTGCAATCTTGATACGGTTGCTATTCCATAAAAGCTATCTTGCTCATTTGCTAGGTGAAAATGACACCTTGCATTTTTAGTTTGCATTTCTTTAATTATCAGTGAGGTTAAAGTTTTTCCATCTGTTTGCTTAGTAGTTATGATCCTTATCTTTTTTTAAAAAAATTATAGCATTGTTGAGATATAATTCACATCCCATGCAATTCATCCATTTAAAATGTGCAGTTCAATGTTTTTAAATATATTCACAGAGTTATGCAACCATCACCAATATTTAATTTTAGAACATTTTTGTCACCCCAAAAAGAAACTTTGTACCCATTAGCAGTCACTCCCCATTTATCTCCGATCTCACCAGTCTCTATAGCTTTGTATTTTCTGGACATTTCGTATAAGTAGAGCTATGCAATGTGTTATCTTTTATGAGTGGCTTCTTTGGCTTAGCATAATGTTCTCAAGATTCCTCCTGTGTTGTAGCAGGCATCAATACTTTGTTTGTTTTTATTGTCAAATAACATGCCATTGTATGCATACACTACTTTGTGCTTCTCCATCTATCATTTTAACATTTATCATTTGGAATGTTTCCACTTTTTGACTATTATGAATAATACTGCTATAAATAATCATAAGCAAGATTTTGTGTGGACAAATGTTTTCATTTTTCTTGGGTATATACTTAGGAGTGGAATGGTAACTTTGTGTTTAACTTTGTCGTATTCCTTTTTTGTCTGTTTATACTTTCTGTCCAATTTTTGGATGTAGTGTTTTTCTTACAATTTAAATAAAGTCTTTGTATGATAAGTATGTTAACTCTTTATCATGTTTGTTCTGAATGTTTTCCCAATCAGTAACTTTCCATTTTTTAAGTCGCTCATAAATTTTAAATCTATATATAGTTGAATCTGATTATCTTTTTTATTACGTTTAGTTTATTTTTTAAAGCTGAAATATTAGGATAAGCCTCCTCTAGGATTTGAAAAGTTTTCAACCATTTTCTATGTTTTTTAAAAGAACTTTTAATTTCCAAATCTTCTTGGGATTTATTTTGGTGTATGATATTAGATATGAGTCTAAATGTTTTTCCCAAATTTCAGTGCCACTTTAAGATGATCTTATCTCCCTTTGTCATGTTTTCTGTCATATGTTTTAGGTCGTTCAGTAAATCTTTAGATACAGTGGTAATCTCTGGCTTTCTTGTTTTGTTCTGCTAATCTTATATTGCACCAACGTGACACCGTTTAATAAGTATTTCTCTCTGAAGGGTTTTAACCTCTGAAGGATTAGTAACTACTTACTACTCTTATTTTCCAGAATATCCTTTGTCCTTTTCTGTTGACACTTCTAGATGAATTTTAGAATAATTTTGTTGAGTTCAAAAAAAATCCTATTGGGATTTGGTTGAATTTTGGTTGAAGCTATACATTAACTTGGAGAATTATATTTAGTCTTCACTCGTCTATGACCATGATATTTCTTTCTGTTTTGAAGACTTTTTGTTTTACAGATTTTAGTAGATTTATTTTATTCCCAGATCTTTTCTCTTTATATTGCTTTGTAAATAGGATATTTTTTCATTATATTTTGACATATAGCAATGCTTTTGATTTTTTAATTCACTTACCCGAACATTTATTGAGTGCCTTTTATGTTCTGCACACTGCCCTTGACACCAGGGGTGCTAGAATGAATGAGCCACAGAGCATGTCCTTAGGAAACTTATGATCTCATGGGGACACAGGTCCTTAACCAGTTTAGGAAGTGCCTTCGTGGGGACACTCAGAACTCTGCAAGCCCAGAGAAGGGTCTTGCACCAGTGTGGAAGTTCAGGGACGGCTCCTGGAAGAGATGACACCGGAGCTGAAAGCTGAAGGCTATCAAGGATGGCAATTTAGAAGTATTAACAACAATGTTGAACTCTTCTATTAAAATAGCGTTGATTCTTCTCATTTTTCTAAGAATGTGAATATATGACAGAGGGATGATTTTTGTTGTTGTTTCTTCCTTTCTAGTATTTTCCATCTCATCTCCCTCTCGTGCCCTAACTCCAGACTTTCTAAAACAATGTCAACAAACAAAACTGGTGAAGAATGTTCTTATTTTGTTCCTACTTGAAAGTTACTCTTTAACATATCTCCATTAAGGATTGTAATGTTTATATGCTCTTTAAGTTTCTTGTTGGCAATTCATACAAATCATGTATATCCCCGTTATACAGATGAGGGCAGTCAAGATCTGAGAGATCAAAGGAGTTGTCCTAAGTCCACAAATGGACAGGAGTTGTCAGAACCAGACCTTGAGCCTCGATCTTTTGACTTAACATCTTTGGCCCCTTCCCCCTTGCTGTTGTGCTTCCTCAGTCGTTGGGCGTATGCTTTTGCAAGAGCAGGCTGCACTTGTTAAGGATACTTGTTGGCAGTCTTCTCAGAGGGAAGTGTTTATCCACAGAACAAGTGGTGGCTTCAACAGTGCCAAACAACGTTCCTGCCCAGGCCCAGGTGTGAGAGGCTCCTCGGGAGGAAGGGATTAAATCCAGGATGCTTAGACTTCAGGGTAAACCCCGAGCCAACTATTCCCTCTGCCTCCCCCCTTGCGTCTTCCCCAGTTTTTTCATTTATAACCTACAGCCTCATCCTGGCAACCCTGACCTCTCGTCTTCTAGACTTTGCTCTGCAAGCAAACACAGACTGGTGGGACAAAGGGAGAGAAACTGGACTGCAGAGTCTGGTGGACCTGGGTTTCAGCACCAGCTCTAGCACTTGCTGGTCACGTGATTTAGACAACTTACTCAATGGAGCGATCTCAGTTTCCCCTTCAGTAAAGAGAGGATATTAGTGTGTATCTCAGCGGGTTTTTGTGGGGGAATAAATGAGATAGGCTATGTACCCACATAGTGCCTAATATGTAGTGGATTACTTTCTTATTGACCTTTTTCTGCATGTCTGATTGGCCCTCCAATTTTATTAATTGATTCATTTACTTCATATTTTGAGTTCTTACCCTGCACCAGACACTGCAGTAGATGCTGGAGATACATATATTAGTAAATGAAATAGATGTAGCCCATGACTTTGTGGAAGTTGCAGCAGAGTGGAGGAAGATAGCCAGTAATCAAGTAAAAAAAATCATTGATAAATGCAATGAAGGGATAGAATAGGATGCTGTGAGAGAATATAACAGAGGCGGGCCTACTTTTGTTAGGCGGTCAGGGAAGGCCCTTTCTGAGAAGGTGACAGTCAAGCTGATACCTGAGATATGAGAAAGAGCACAAGAGTAACATGATCCAGATTGTGAAAAAGAAAATTATTCAGGCTGCTTCTTGAGAGTGGAAGGGCGGTAAAGGAGCAAGAGAGGATGTGGAGACCCCATTTGGGAGGGTTTTGTAGAAATCTAACAGGAAGTGTTGGTAGCTTAGGTAAAGATAATGGTAGTGGAAATGGATAGTTACAGACAAATTTGAAAAATAATTAGGAGGTATAGATTAGATGTGAGAGTGTTAAGGTGTCAAGCCTTGCTTCCCAATGTCTTATTTGGGCAACTGGGTTGATGACATCATTTGTTAAGATGAGGTGATAAAAGAGACTTCAGTTTTGGGCTGAGCCTGGACTCCTAGGAGTGTAATCATGCTCAAAGGTATCCTGGTGGCTCTTGTCCCAGGAAGGCATTCCAGGAGCTAGGAAGGAGATGCACAGAAAGGGACCCTTGAAGATGAGCCCCATCTCTAAGGTCTGGATGTTCAGACCCTTCCTGAGACTGAGGCTGGAGCAGGAGAACCAAGAATTTCCCCCTCCCACCACCGGACACATAACAAACATGGCACCAAGTAACAAGTAACAGCAGAATACTGCCAGGAAAGGGGCATGAGTATGGAGAGGAGCAACCCTATAGGAACTGCTGGGAACTGAGGGTGGAATAGAAGCACTGAGGAAAACCCTCTGGCACCCCAGGCCCCACCATAAGGACAAGTTAGCAGCCCAATGCTGGAGGAATTTGAAGTCTGTGGTGTGTTGAAGGTAACTATAGAAATAACAAAACCCAACCCCAGCTCAATTGCTGACTAGACTGACTCAATTCACCACACATATGGCCTGATATAGGGAGAGGGGTACCCATTTTCAGGTGTAAATATTGTTTACCTCAGTCTGTTTTTCTATACATAGTCATCAATATTAAATAAAAAGTTATAAGATACACATACATACACATACAAAAAGGAATTTTAAAAAACCATGAGAAATAAACAAAACCAAACCCAGAAATGACTCAGGTGTTGGAACTATCAAATAGAAACTTGAAAAGATCCATGAGTAATATGTTAAAGGATATTATGGAAAAGATATACAATATACGTGAACAGATGGGAATTTCAGCAGAGAGATGGAAGCTATAAAAAAGTAAAATTGAAATGCTAGAAATAACAAAACACAATTTAAGAGATGAAGAATTTTTTCAATGGCTTTTTAGAAGACTGGCTATGGCTAAGAAAAAATCTTTTTGTTGAAGATAGGTTAACAAAGATTATTCAAACAGAAACACAAAAAAGAAAAAGAAAGGTGGGAAAAAAAACAGAACACACAGCATCCAGGAGCTGTGGAAAAAATATCATACATATAATTGGTGTCCCAAAAGGAGAAGAGAGAGAAACTGGGACAGAAGAAATATTTGAAGAGAAAATGGCTAAGAATTTTTCAAAATTACTGAAACACAGCAAACCACATATCCAAGAATCTCAGAGAACCTGAAGCAGGATAAATACAAACACACAGAGACACATTGTAGTTAAACTGTTGAAAACCAAAAACAAAAATCTTGAAACAGCTAGAGAAAAAAGAAACTTTAAACAGAGAAAAATAAAGATGAGGGTTACAGAAGACTTGTCTGAAACTATGCAAGCCAGAAGACGTTGGAGAGACACCTTTAAAATATTGGATGAAAATTCTCAAACATCTTTCAAAAAAGAAGACAAAATACTTTTTGCCTTTTT
Organism: Equus quagga; assembly: GCF_021613505.1. NCBI lineage: Eukaryota > Metazoa > Chordata > Mammalia > Perissodactyla > Equidae > Equus > Equus quagga. The sequence goes on along the minus strand of NC_060286.1, from coordinate 32,573,753 downwards.
AGGACAAACAGAAGTTGAGAGAATGCATTGCCAACAGACCTGTATGACAAAAAATGTTAAAGAAGTTCTTCAAGCAGAAAAAAGTCCAGATCCACACAACGAAATGAAGATCATTATGAATGGTGACAATGAGGGTAAATATAAAAAGACTCTCTTATTTTTAATTTCTTTAAAAGATAATTGCCTAAACCAAAAATGGTAACAATGTATTTTAGGATTTATAACATAGAAGTAAAATGTGTGACAACAATGGCACAAAGATGGGGAGGAAATGGAAATATACTGTTTTAAGGGGTTTTATACTATATATCAATTAGTGTAATATTATTTGAAGATAGACTGTGATAAGCTGAAGAGTTATATTGTAAACCCTAGGACAACCACTAAAAAATGAGAAAAAAAGACATAAAAAAACCAGTCGATAATGGAAATGAAATGGAATCATCAATTTAAAAAAAAGCAGAATGGGAGAGAAAAAAGGAACAAAGAACGTATGGGACAATAAAAAACAATTAGCAAGATGGTTCTAATAATGTCAATAATTACATTCACTATAAATGGTCTAAACACCCCAATTAAAAGGCAGAGATTTTCAGATTGGTCCAAAAGCAAAACAACTATATGTCATCTATAAGAAAACTATTTAAATAATATATGTAGATAGACAAAAAGTAAAGTTATATACCATGCAAACGATAATAAAAGTGAAGCTAGAGAAGCTGTATTATATTAGAAAGTAGAATTAGGAACAAGGACTATTACAGGAGATAAAGGGAGATATTACATAATACAAGGAGTCAATTCATCAACAGGACCTTATAATCCTAAAAGTGTATGTACGTAATAATAAGCCTTCAAAATATATAAAACAAAATGTATAGAAGAATTTATAACATTAAATTCTTATATTAGAAAGGAAGAAAATTTCAAATCAGTGATCTAAGTATCCAACTCAAAAAACTAGAAAAAGAAGAACAAATTAAAGCAAGTAGAAGGAAGGGAGTAATAAAGACTAGAACAGAAATTAGTGACATAAAAAACAGATAAACAGTAGAGAAAATCAGTGAAACCAATAATGGATTCTTTGAAAGAATCAATAAAATTTTTAACCATTAATAAGATTGAACAAGAATAAAAGAGAGAAGACACAAATTATCAATACCCAGAAAAGAGGAGATACTACTATAGATCCATAGACATTAAAAGCTGTAAGGGGAAGTTATGACCAACTTTATGCCAATAAATTTGATCACTTATAGAAAATAGATAAACTCCCCGAAAACCATCAAAGCTCACTCAAGAAGGAATAGATAACCCAAATATTTCTACATCTATTAAAGAAATTGAATTTATACTTAAAAATCTTCCCTTAAAGAAAACTGCAGGTTAAGTAGGCTTCATTGGTGAATTCTACCAAACATTTAAGGAAGAAATAATAGCAGTACTATAAAAACTTTCAGAAAATAGAAGAGGAGGAAAACATTCCCCAACTCATTTTTGAGACCATTATCTCTTCTGAATATAGATGCAAATATCCTCAACAAAGATACTAGCAAACCTAATCCAGTCACATTCAGAAAGGATTATACATGGTGATGAAGTAAGATTCATTTCAGGAACGTGAGGTTGATTTAACATACAGAAGTCAATTAGTGTAATACAACATGTCAGTAGAATAAAGGACAAAAATCACATGATAATGATAATCTCAGTAGATGCGGAGAAAGCATTTGACAAAGTTCAACACCCTTTCGTAATCAAAACACTCAACAAACTAGCAATAAAAGTTAACATCCTCAACATGATAGAAAGCACCCATGCAAAACCCACATCTAACAGCACATGTAATTGTGAAAGTGTGGATGCTTTCCTCCTAAGATCAGGAATAAGACAAGGATGTCTGCTCTTGCTACTTCTGTTTAACAGAGGTTCTAGCTAGAGCAATTAGGCAAGAAAAAGAAATAAAAAGCATCCAGATTGAAAAGAGAGAAGTAACACTATCTCTATTTGCAGATTAAATGATCCCGTATGCAGAAAATCCTAAGGAATTCACACACAAAAAGCTATTATAACTAATAAACAATTTCAGCAAGGTTATAGGATACAAGGTCAATATACAAGTCACTTTTATTTGTATACACTAGCAATGAGCAAGCTAAAAGTGAAGTTAAGAAAATAATTTCACTTATAGTAGCATCAAAAAGATTAAAATACAGGGGCCAGACCCTTGGCCGACTGGTTAACACGCTCTGTTTCAGTGGCCCAGGGTTTCACTGGTTCAGACCCTGGGCACAGACATAGCACCACTCATCAGGCCATGTTGAGGCAGCGTCCCACACAGCACAACCAGAGGCACTCACAACTAGAATATACGACTATGTGCTGGGAGGCTTCTTTGGGGAGAAGAAGAAGAAGGAAAAAATAAAGAAGATTGGCAACAGTTGTTAGCTCAGGTGCCAATCATTTTTTAATAAAAAAGGTTAAAATACATAGGATAATAAAAAGAAGTGCAAATCTTATACCCTGAAAACCACAAGTCACTGTTGAAAGAAATGAAAGAATACCTAAATAAATAAGACGTCCCATGTTAATGGATCAAAAGACTTAATTTGTTAAGATGGCAGTACTCCCCAAATTGATCTATAAATTCAACCCAATTCCTATCAAAATCTCAGCTTCCTTTTTTGCAGAAATTGACAAGCTGATTCACAAATTAAAATGGAAATGCATGGGACCAGAAAAGCCAAAACAGTCTTAAAAAAGAACAAAGTTGAAGGACTCACACTACCTGATCTCTAAACTTACTACAGAGCTACAATTATCAAGACAGTGGACACAATTAGTATTCCTGAAAAAGAAAATGGAAAAAAATGGAATAGATAAAAAATACAATTATATACTCAAAGAGAAATTCTTCAACAAAGGAAAACTATATTGAGCACTTGCTGTGGACTGTGCCGTGTTCTATCCATTCGTTATCTCATTTAGTCCGTAGGACCATGCTAAGGGAAAAGTTCTATTGCCGTCTCCATTCTGCCAACGAGAAAACCCAAGTTTAGAGAGGCTGTGACTTGCCCAGAGCGGTGGAGCTGGGCTTTCGACCCAGAATGGCAGCATGACTCCAGTGCGTTACTCTATACTACAGATCTGAATTTGTAGATTGAGGGTTCATGCTATGTTCCAAGAACTACAGACATGAAATGATGAATGGCAAAACAACTCCTGGTAGATTTTCTAGACTTCAAGGAAAAAAGAATTGCTCTTTGCAGATCACCTACGGGGAGAACAGTAACCTGTCTTCTAAGTTCTTCACAGCAACTTCCATGTTCCAAGGGAGAAAACGTGTGAAATCCAAGAATGTCATGCTCAGTCAGGTTTAGAGAAAGAGAGGCAAGAGACAGACATTCTCAACACACAAGAATTCAGAGCCTATAGCATCATGAGCCCTTTTGGGCAATATTCTACCAAACAAGAATTGATTCAAAGTAAAGAATTCAAGAAACAATGACTGCATTTTAACAGAGAACTGATGCAAAACAATTATTGGGTAGAACATGATTGCTAGGAACCTTGGCAATATAAAAATAGTAATATAACAAAAATAGGGGACTGAGGAGAAGCCAGAATAGAAGGTAGTATGAATATGTTAATTTCCTCATGTTTATCATGGGTCAATAAATACTGTATAAAGTTGAGAATTATAGGTAAAAGAGTGACTTTCCCTCTCTGTGTGTGTCTCTCTCCCCCCCCACCACACACATACACATAGATAACATATATATACATACATATAATAAATATAAGATATATTTTTAAGTTTAGAGAGACCTTCTATGGACTATGTGTAAAAAACCACATTTTTCTGATGTTGAGTGATTACTTTGGTCACACTTTAGTTTCTCATGTTAAATTTAATTGAAATTAAGTGTAATGGTTTAAATTTAAAACTAGCGTATGTAACACAATCTCAGTTGTTTTTTTCCCGAGGAAGATTAGCCCTGTGCTAACACCAGCCAGTCCTCCTCTTTTTGCTGAGGAAGACTGGCCCTGAGCTAACATCCATGCCCATCTTCCTCTACTTTACATGTGGGACGCCTACCACAGCATGGCGTGCCACGCGGTGCCGTGTCCGCACATGGGATCCAAACTGGCGAACCTTGGGCCAGTGAAGTGGAATGTGTGCACCTAACTGCTGCACCACCAGGCCGGCCCTAAAATCTGTTTTGGTAAAATGATTTTTATATTTCTCTCCTCTTGATACATATGTATACAGAGTTATCTGGATTATTGTTCAATAAATGTTAGCTGGTTATTTCTGTGTGGTGGGAATTTTGAGATGATTTTTAATTTTCTTTTTCGTACTGTACTGAGTTGTTTTTTTCTTTAAAATAATCATGGCATTTTTTTTATATTAAAAAACTATTCTCCAAAGCAAATGAAGGATAGTTTTTACAAGTTTCAGTGTTGGACCTCCAAGTCCAGCTCCAAGAAGAGATGTCAAGGAAGTAGTTGGAATATGAGTCTGGAGATACAGAGGGAAGTCTGGACTAGTGATTATAAATTTGGGAGCTGGCAGCATATAGATGATGTTTGAAGCTCGGAGGAATGGATGAGATCATCTTGAGAGCAACTTAGCAGAGAAAGGACAAGTGCCCAGGACTGCACTCTGTATCTCTGACACGTAGAGGATGGGTAGGGAGGAGCCTGCAGTGGAGCCAAAAACGACGGCTCCCAGAGGTAGGAGGAACACCTTCCTCTCAGCACTTGCAGAGCCAAGTCCTTTGTCGGGAAGGAGCCAGGCAGTTTTGATGAGATACTGGGAGGTAGTTCAAATGTAGGAGTTGCCCACCTGGACGTCGCTCCACACCGTCTTGTTCATTGTGTGTACTTTTCTTTTTCCCAAAGCTCGCAAGTTAGAGAACTAGCAATTGCTTCAACTCCATTTGGAGAATGATTTCAAGACCGCTAGAGTATTTGGGGTTTGGCTAACAGCTGGATCTTTGAAGAGCTGCTGACTCTCAGCAAATGCGGACAGCATGTTTGGAGAACACTTGTATGGTTTTTAAATGGGCCACAAGAAGCTTGTGTGATAAATGCTTTATTTGGCTTGTGAGTTTAAAGAGAGTGGCCTCTGTAATAGTAGATATGTGTTTATACTTCACCGTGACCCACTCAACTTGCAAGTCTTTGTCCTGATTACTTGGCAGTCTTTCTTGCAGAGCTAAAAATTTAAACCTTTGAAACCTCATTAGCTGTTGACAAGAGGTCAGGTTTTGGGAGAGAGGGAGCTAAGTTTGTTTTTCTCAGCTCTCCCCTTGAGGATAGATGATTGCTGCTCAGACCACAGGCCTCAGCTTTGAAGCCTAGAGAGTTCGCCCTCTCTGGTTAATTCTGGGGCCAGCGCCAATCACGGCACTTCTCAGCTCTTGTCAGAGCTCCTTAAGCTTGTGTAGGGCTGAAGCTGCAGCCTGCTCATCAGTGACCTAGGCCGCTAGTGGATGATGACTGTTTCTGCCCATTGCTGGGACCTGCTTCTGTATCACTCAGCCCCCTGTCAATATCCTGGCAATATCTCTGTCAATATCTGGCACATCTTCTCCACCTCTGACGCTTCTCCTGGCACCCTGCACTCCTCAGCCCTCGGTGCCAGGAGGGCCACGCTTGCCCCTGGGTTGCTTGGTTGCTCCCTGTCTCGTAGAAGTCATTCTCTCTGCTTCTCCAATCCTTGCACTTCCACACCAGTGCCCGTGCACTGATGTTTGCAGAAGGAAGTTGATTTTTCGAGCTGTGTGGCACAATTAGACATAGGGTTTGAAGGAAGTAGGTGTGGATGTGGATCTGATTAGTTTTCCGATTTTCTCCTCTTCTAGGTCATATTTACTAATATTCAAAACAGAAGCCCTAAGCCTGGCCCTGCTCCCCACGATCAAGAACTAGGTTTTTTCCTAGAAACAGGACTTCAGAGAGCCCATGTCCTCTATTTCAAAAATGGGTAAGCCTTCTTCATTTTTTAAATCAATTTCCTAAAGAAGGAAAATAGAAAGCCTTGTAATGCTGTCTTCAGTTTAGTTATCATAATAGAGCAATTTTAAATATGAACTACGATTGAAATATTTTTTTAAAAGAATGAACAGAGGCTCCTTTGTCTCTTCTCCATCTGGCTCTCTTGCTTTCCCAGGAGATTTGAAGCGGGGAGAAGGGAGGGAGGAGGTCTCCTATGTGAGTACGAGTCACAGGCATGGAGCACCAAGACCAGGTGGGGTGGATCTGATGGGAGCTGTGCTTTACTCTGCCTTCCTCCGTGGGTGTGGGACTGGACAGGCCACACCTCTTTGCTGGGGGAAAAGTTAGTGAATTGGAAACCCTGGCCCCCAGGGTCATCTCCCTTTGGATGGCTGATCAGGTCGGAGAATTGGATTTGCCAAGTCTCAGACGGTTCTTATGTAAGTGAGTGTGGCTCTGATGCCACACAAGAACATTTTCTACTTGAACTGCCTTTGAAAAGAGTTTAAGAGCCTGAACATAAGGGATAGCTCTCTAATGCATTTGATGTTTGTTTTCCTTTTCGTGCTGCTCTTATGAGAGATGCAATGGTTCTGTTCCAAATCTCTTCAGCTGTCCCTTGTTTTGACATTGTGCTGCAGGATAGATGTGCATGAAGACCAACAGTAGGTATCTGGCTCCTCTGTAGCTCCTCCTAGGTTGTGCACTCCCCTCCCTCTAGGAGTAGTCAAGTAGTGCTTTGAACGGCAGAGGGTCACGAGTTCCAGCCTTTGGAGAAATGAACGATGGAGTTGCTCCCTCTTCATTTTTAAGAGCTTCAAACCTTGGGGTTAGCTCATGGAAGTGGGATTTCATCTGCCTGGTGGCCCAGAGCCACATGTATCCATTTTCCATTTGTTGGGAGTAAATGCTTATTTTCCAAATTGTATTAAACTGTTTGTGGAGAAGGCCTGCTTTGCTCCAAAGGCTACCGGTTCAGATCGGCATAGCCCATGACAGGCCACAGTGAACACCCCAAGGTTTGAATAACTTGGCAGCTTTGACATGAAGATGCTCCTGAGTTTGATCTCATCTGCCACTGATTGAGATCATCTGAGCAACGGTGCGTGTCCCCTAAGCTGAGTTTTGAGCTCTATTTTCTTCGCTGTTTTAAATAGAGTGAGAAGGGAGGGAATGTGGAATATTTTTCTAGTGACCTGTTTCTTCTCCCTTTTCACAATCAATGGTGGTCATCACAGAGGAGCCTCCAACCTTGCTCTCCCTCCCTCTAACCTGTGAGTGTCTGTGGTTGACATGCAAAGCCAGAGGCAGGAATGAATTCCCCTGGGCTCTCACGCGTGCTCAGTACCTTCTATTGAAAATGTTTTGTGTGAAATTGATAGGGGTGAGCTGGGTAACACATTTTCATCTTCAAAGGCTGTTCATTAAGGAGGGAGAAGCAGGACTATTGGACTCTGACCTCCTGCCCTGAACCATTAGCTGCCCACTGGATCCAACTGAAAAATAATAGTGATGAGAGGTTTGTACTAACTGATGGATTACATGCCAGAATTGCTTCCTGGCTCATTTCTCACTTTATTTTACCCAAGTTCAAGGAGATTCCCACTGACATAGCCAAAGTTAAGAGAGTGCATAGCTTTGAAGCCTTTTCTCCTCTTTTCTTGTCCTCTCGCTCTTCTCTCTGGGCTCTAAAGACCAGTGATGGGGTTGGGCCAGCTACTCTAGAGGGTTCTTGCCAGCTGCAGTGTTCTAAAGGCTGGCATTGTGCAACAGTGATAAGAGATTACTTTTGGGTAAGTAGAGGGGAAGGCCAGTTTTGAGACCACAAAATATGATGAAAGGAGAGAAACTAGTGGGAGGTTTTAGACAAGGCAAATGCTGTCGGAGCTGCCTGACTTATACCAGTGGGTTACTCAGGGCCCAGGAGCCACACCTGGGGGTCATTGGTCACTGGAGGCCTAACCAGTATCCATGGAGCAAGTGGGACAAGTGGAGGTAGCTGCTGTCCCTAAGCACCGGTGGCTTCTCATAGTTTTGTTCTCTGATGTGCTTACTCCTTTGTCATCTCACTCCTTCTTTGTTTTTCCTGCACTTTTTTTTTGAGGAAGATTAGTCCTGAGCTAACATTCGCCACCAATCCTCCTCTTTTTGCTGAGGAACATGGGCCCTGAACCAACATCTGTGCCCGTCTTCCTCTACTTTATATGTGAGATGCCTGCCATAGCATGGCCTGAGGAGTGGTGCATATGTCCACACCCAGGATCTGAACTGGCGAACCCCGGGCCGCCAAAGTGGAGCACGTGAGCTTAACCACTGTGCCACCAGGCCAGCCCCTTTCTGCACTTTTAAAAATTTGTATCTGGAAGGATATAATGGATAAGGTTTGACTGATTTTCAGGGATAAGGAGATGCATTATAGAAGAGTTTGGCAATAAGAGATGGAAATTAATAAGGTGCATCTTTTTCTTTAGAAATATACTTAAACATATTCAACTTTTTAGCTGTCATCCCTGAGGACTTAATCAGTTATAGTAATCTATCTTATTCTTTTACAATTCTCCCATCTTTTCCAAGAGTAAGTGCCAAACTGGTGAACTTGGGTCTCTTTCAGAAAGAACCTGACCCCAGGACCAGTACCTGGGCCCCTCTCAAGCCCTGAGATCCCGGTGGCGCTGTTTACCAAGTGCTTTTAGTTCTTCCTCAGTGAGCCTCACCTCATCTCTTCACCTCCACAGCGCCCTGTGAGGTTGGCAGTGGAAGTGGTACTGCCCCTGGCCTACACACAGTGACCCGGCTGCCGGCTTCTGCCTTCAGCCTTTTTAGCACTGCTGTCGCTCTGTGTGGAGGGGCTTAGTCCGACCCTCAAATGGTGGCCTTGTCCGTTGCCCTGCCTCTCTGTCGGGGAGCACTCGGCCCCTGGACAGCGGTTGCCTGGGGAATGGTTCCCGGCCTCTGCTGATTGGTGTCTATTCCTCAGGTCTCATCTACCGCCTGTCACAAGTCAGCTGTTTCTTGTTCTCCCCCTTCCCCCTTTTCTCTCTCCTCCCTCCTTTCCTCTCCCTGTCCTTCCTCCTTCCTTCCCTCTCCTTGTTGCCCTCTCACTCTCCCTTCTCCCTGGGCCCCTCCTCCCTGCTCCTCTGTTCTCTTTCCTCCTTGGAGGGAGAGAATGACTACCTGCTGCCGTCCAGCCCCAGTGCCCCTGGGCATGGTCTGACTTGGACCCACCCATGTCTATTTCACATCTATTTCTCTTACCCCTCTGGGTGGCAGCAGCAAGCCTGTTAAGGATGAAAAAACATCTTGCTCAGGCTCTGCAGAGGGTGAAATCAGAGAACCGTAGCCTGAGAGGGCCAGGACCGCTGCCTTGGAGGGCTCTCAAATTACCTTGCCTACAGCAGGTACTCGGATGAGGGGCAGCCAAGGGCGTTGGAGCCAGAGGATCTGGATTTGGAACCGGCCCTTCTCCTCCCTGTGTGTCAATTTCTTTATCTGTAAAATAGGGCCAATACCACCTCATGGAGCTATGGTGAGGCGCAAATAAGAAAATGTGTGTGGAAGCATTTCGTGAAGCGTCAGGCCGACAGCAAGTGGTAAATTGTAATTTCCAGTGAGGGTGATGCCCGGCCGCCTTTCTAGCTGGAAGTGGGACCAGATGAAGGTCAGACTCCAGTTAAAGTGGAAGTTCACGAAGCAGGTGCCACTCATTTGATTGCTAAGCCTCGCCCCACCACAGTTTTCCAGAAAGGGCAGTTATTTGTGACTGCTGGTTTAAGTGAGCTCTGCTTAAGATGCATAACAATTAGCCTGGGGAACCCAGATAACCAATGGCCCTGTCAGTGTTCCAGAGAGGGGAGGGGGCTGCTGGTCTGACGCAGTAGCATTGGGTATGCTTTGGGCAGCATAGCTAGGGGCAGAGAAACAGCCTCAGCCTGGGGCTCCCCTCAGCCTTCTAAGGAGAAGAGAAATGTTGCCACCCACTTGAGTCCTTGCAGCCAGAATTGCCAGAGAAGCTTGGGTTTTAGATGCCAATTATTTGCTGCATGTTGTTTTAGGAATATTTAGCCATCTCTTATGAACAGAGGGTAGCAAAGACATTTCAAGTAACCTTGCTTCTTGTCAGCCATGTCAGATGTACTGGGTGAACAAAATGGATTGCAGTGTGTGTTTTCTCTGGTTCTGAGTTGGTTTTCCTTCAGGGAGGGTGGGGGTAAATTGAAGCAAGAAGGCAAAGGACCATCAATACCTGGGAGATGTGCCTGTGGGGTTGCACTCTCTCCTGCAGTGCATCACTCAAGCGCATCACAGAGTTCTGCCTGGGAGACCTTGACTTGGAGAAAGTAGGAAGTCAGGCAGTGTGGCCAGACTTTGGGCCCCCCTGAGGTCCTTGCAGCCATGCCAGGGAATAAAGTGGTATCGAGGGCTTTTTGGAGTTCTCCTATAGTCAATCACCACTACATATTGCCTTCAAATAGACTACTAGTCACCACTAAGCATTGGCTTTGAAAAGTGTTTAAACTTCCCCAGTAATCTTGATGCCCTTTGCAACTGTTCAGCTCTGCTCCATGTAGCCTAGAATGAGGAGGCAGAAAAAGGGGCTGTGAGGCCTCCAGTGTGTCCTGCAGGCTGCAGAGTAGGATGCTTCCTGGGTTTGTGGCCTCGGAGACAGCAGTAGCAGCAGACAGGCTCCCATAGTCCGTGCGGTCGTGGGGAGGGTGCTGGCTGGGAAGCCAGGGGGTTTTGCTTGAGCACTGGTCTCCCCAGGCATTGGAGCAGCTCAGTCCTGGCCTTTGCATTCTAGCACTCGGGCTGTATTCCCTCGTGCAGGGGCAGGAAGTGTTCACTTTTTAAACTGCACACTGCTTTTTACATTACAAGTCAAATGCGATGAACATAAGAGAATTCAGACACACTTCCACTAAGCATTTAATGTGTATCAACTTTTTGTACATGACATTCTTCGAGAGTCAGAGATTAAAAGAAATAGCCCTGCACTCTGGGAGGTAGGAGAGAAGAAGAAGGGTCAGACAGGAAGGTGAGTAACTTTAAGGGTTACAGTATAGTTGTATAAATGAGTAAACAATGAAGAACACTTGATCACTTTAGCGAGCTGAAGTTTCCGGGCCCATTCATTCATTCAGTAGGGTCATTTATTCATTTATTTAAGGAGGATTAATTGCATACTTCTTCAGGGCCAGTCCCTATCTTAGGCACTGTGAAGGTCATGGGGAAAAGAGTGACACAGTCCCTGCCCTCCTAGAACTTACGGTCTCAGAGAAATAAGAATTAAAACAAGCAGTTTCAGGATAGTTTGTACACATTGTGACAGGGCAAGTCCAAGTTGCCACAAAAGCAAGTAAGAAAGGTGCAGGTTGAGACGGCTGCAGGATTTGGGAAGGGGAGGAAAGCTTAGGAGAAGTGGGCTTGAAATGATGTAGATGCAGAGAGATTGGGGAGAGCCGGGGTACGTTCCAAGTAGTTGGTGGAAACATGGAGCTGGCACTGTCCTCAGTATTGCATATGTTCTGCAGGGTAAGAGGAGACCACTCTGGTTGGAGTGAAGGTTTATATAGAAATCTGTGGACTTTTCTATAAACTCTCATACGGGACCTGGCATGTAGTAGCTTTGGTCAGTCATCCAACAAGTATTTACTGAGTTCTGCTGTGTGCCAAGTGCTGTGCTTGGTACTACATTGATGAATATAAGAGACATAGTCCGGCTCGCAGGGAAGATACAGTCTAGTGAGGAAGACAGATAATAAGTAAACCAATGTATGTAATTACAAATTGTAGTAAGTGCTAGGAAAGGAATGGGTGCAGGGAGAGCAAATAACGAAGGGCACTTGCCTAGATAGGGTGGTCAGGCCATGCCTCCTGAGGAAGTGACACTGAGACCAAGACTTGAAGGATAAGAAGGCGGTAACCATGCCAACAGCAGGAGGAAGAGTACTGCAAGCAGAGGGCCCAACATGTGCAAAGGTCTTGACCCAGGAAAGAGCACAATGTGTTGAAGAATCTGAAAGGAGTCCAGTGTGGCTGAAGCAGAGTTGGAAGGAGGAGAGTCACAGACTCTCTCAGTCTGGCTTACCCTGAAGAAGGCAGGTCTACTATGGCAGCATACATCGGGAGAGTAGTGACTGTCCAAAGACAAACCCCCCAGTCACCAGAACAAAGTGAGGTGATAATGAGGGGCAAGGCGTTAGATGCTTACCTCAAAGATGACAGTGGTAGTAGAGACCAAGAGAAGTGGATGGATTTGAGATATATATTAGAACTACTGGTGTTAGAACTAGCTGATGAATTGGGTTTGGGGAAGAGAGGGGGAGGGAAACAGAGGGATCAGGGATGACTCCTCAGTTTCAGTTGAGCAGAGTTGGTTAGATGCAGTGAGGGCAAGGAGAGGATCAGATTTGGGAAAGGGGAAATCAAAGATTTGCCTTTGGATTGTGTTAGGTTTGAGATGCCTGTGAGATGTCTAAGTGGAAGTGTCAACTAGGAAATGTGTGAGCACAGAGGGGAGGTTGGAGCTTGAGTTATGAATTGGGAGTTTCAGCATATTGATTATATTTAAAGCCCTAGACTGGATGGGATGAGTGAGGGACAGAGTGTAAAGAGAGAAGTGAAGACAGCCCAGGACCCAGCCCAGAAACCTGTATAAGATGGAAGTTGGATAATGGAGGAGGAGCCTGTGGAGGAACTGCCTGAGGTGCTAGGTACACCATGAGCGTGTGTTCTCGTGAAAGCCTAAAGGGGAAAGTGTGCTGGGAAGGAAGAAGGCTCACCTGTGTTGAATGGTGCTGAGGGGTTAATAAGGGTAAAGACCAAAGCACTGGAGTAGGTAACATGGAGGATATTTATGACCTCGAAAAGAATTTTGGTGGGATGGTAAGAGTGGAAGCTAGATTGGGGACAGAGAGGAGCAAATGACACAGGAGGAAGTGGCAGCACCATATGTGGGTCACTTTCAATAAATGTTATTTCTTTTTCCAAGGTAGAGTTCTTCCTGGAAGGATGAATGGTAGAAAGATGATAGAAGACTAAAAACTACGCTAAGGAATAGAGAATTCATTCTCCAGGTGTGGAGGAGCCGTTGAATCACAGGGTCGGCTATCAGGAAGGGCCAAGAATAGGGTAGTTCATTTGGCGGGAATCTAGTGCCAGTAGAGTCATGTCCACCATTTTAGCTGGACTTGGTTCATTGGACTTGGTTTTGGGCCACAGGCTACATTCTGACCTTAGCAGGAACCAGGGTAAGTTACCCAGTTGATTGAGAGGAAGATGGGGGCGGTGGAGGGAGTGCAGGAGAGGGGAGGGTGTTGATGCAAGGGGATACTTCCTCTATGGCACCAGCTTCAGAAGGGAAGTTTATGGGGCAGTGTGAGTCCTGCTGCCTGGCCAGCCTGGGCCACCTTGGTGATGCCACATGTCATTCAGGCAGTCACATGTCTAGAAGGCTTCTGATCAACCTAGCTTACCATGCTAAGCACTTCATATGAGTCATTTCACTGCTAAGGAAATATAATTGAACTGACAGTGGGGTATACAATCTGAAAAACCTGGACTCCAGATGTATTAGAGCACGTTTGTTTTAATTGCTGCCCTTTATAGGTGAGGAATCTGAGCTACATAGAAATCAAGTTCAGTAATCATTCAATAAATACTACGTTTATCAAGAACGTTACTCGCTAGTTACTCACAAAGTTACTCACTAGTGCCAAACATTGTTGTAAGTGGACAAGTCAGACCCAATCACTGCCTTTATGGAGTGTGCATTTTGGTTGGGGAAACAGTCAGTAATAAGAGAATATGTTTTATTCAGGGTCACATAACTAGTTGGTGGCAGAGCTGGGACCTGTGCCTCCTTCTCCTTGTCACCCAGACCAGGTTTCTTACCACTTGGACCATATTGTCCATACCCTGTTAGTACTTGTCTTGAAAATGGATTCTGAGTAGCACAGCTCGAAGGCATACATTACACTTAGAGAATAAAGACTTTTAAAAAGCCAGTCTAGATGTAATTATTTATGTTATAAAAAGCGTCAGCCAAATCTTCTCTGTTTTGTTTAAAATGTAGACTAAGTCTGCTCATCCCTTAATGTCATCAAAACTTTAGTATGAAAACAAAGGAATCTTCGTCAGTTTTAATTATGAAACTCCAAGACCACTTTCAGTGATGAATTATGGAGAACGAATTTTGGGGAACAGGTAATTGCTTTCAGTGTACTTCTTAAGTGCCGGCACTTAATGAGTGTTAGGGTCCTGTGCTGTTTGAAGCTTTATCAGCATTCAACAAGGTGGGTGCCTCCATGTTGGTCTGTCCTTGGCTTCAGCAAAGTAGGTCACTTCGGGCTTCCTAAGTGCAGGGGGGTGGGGCGGGCGTCGGGGGACTAGTGAACTAATTGGCGGTAATTGCATCTCACAGAGGCCCCTCCACATGCTTTTGCCCAGCTGTATGTTGTCTCTTTTAGCCGCCATTCAGAACTGGAATTCCATGAATTATGAACTGGGGTAGGAAATCATTCCAGTTCTTCACATTGGCTTCGTCTAGGGTAGTGACTTTCTATTTTTACGGGGGCAGGAAGGGAGAGAGCAATTCTTTGTGTGTTTGTTCATTCACTTATTTCTTCCTCCATTAATCACGTATGTACTAGGAGCTAGGGTCAAAACAGCAAATGATCCCTGTGGATTTTCTAGTCCAGCAGGAAAATTAATAATTACAAGTGGACTAAGCCTTAGGAAAGGAGAGGAAGATAGTGTTGTGTTTTTTTTTTTTTTAATTTAGCCTTTCACTTTGCAAATTTTCCTAAAAAGAGATGGTTATATAATATGGTGTCTAAAGATCAAAGTTAACTTAATTTTTTTGATATTTCCCAATAACTCTTTATATGACTGGAGATCAATCCCCTGGGATTTACTGATATAGATGGCAATATTTGCAGGCTGGCTCTCGGGTCACGCTGTGGATGGGAGTAGCACGAATAAACATACACAGCAGGAACATACAGTATGGTATAAGGAATACTACCACCGCTGTTTGGTTTCAGATGATATGACATTCACTTGTTCTGCCAACATTTATTCAGCTCCTGCGCTGTGCCAGACATTCTTCAGGTGTTGGAGATAAAATGGTGAGCAGCCAGACATACTCCTTGCTCTCAGAGAGGAATCAGATCATTATGGATGTATGGATATAGAACTATACCCTGAGATAGTGCCCAGGAGGAGAGGTACCCATTTCTATGAGAGTCTATTTGAAAATGAAATTGACTTAGATACTGTGGTTAGGGGAGGTTTTCCTGAGGAAGTGACTGAGCAGAAACCTGAAGATGCAACAATGAGTAGGAGCTAACTAGCAAAGGCAGGGGGGAGGGGGAGGGGTGCTCATTCTTATTTAGACCTGAAAGGGTCCTCCCAGGCATCTTGTCCAACCAACCCGTCCTTTTTCTCTGCTGTATTTTCCTCCTTAGCATTTAACCTTAGCATATATCTGTGGCATCAGATATACTATGAACAGTGCTTACCAGGGGTCTTAGGTTCAGTTAAACATTCTGACCCACAAGACTTTCATTGGCCACACTTGGCATTCATCTATTTAGAAAGATCTAGAACAGAACCATAAATTGCCAGCAGGGCAGTGTCAGGGGTTTCTCTTCTATGTAAATTGTGCTCTCTGCAGTCCTCACTGCCACGCAGGAGCTGTTCTCCTTGCCCCTCCCGCCTCCAGTGACAGCTCAGGCACTAGAGAATGAGCTTCACATTGAGTTGGTGTGGGATCTGCCCTGCCTTAACGTCTCTGCTCCACTTTCAGGGTCCCCTAAGGGATATGCTCAGTTGTAAGTCATCACGTTCAAGGAAGCCCAAAGCTACATTGTCCCCATCAGATATTTACAGTTCCTTCCAGTCCAGATGCAAGTTATCAATCAGGGGTCATTTTTAACATAAGCAATGTTGCCTAGTAACATAATTGACATATTATCTTTATTAGGTTTCTAGGGAAACAGAACTGGAAAGTTAACCTAAGGTCAAATTCTCAAGCAGAAAAGGAAAGGAAGTTGTCAACCTTTTTCCCACATTGTCTTTTTTTCTTATCTAATTTGTTTCTTGTCTGTCTCCTGTCACTGGTGTATAAGTTCCACTTGGGCAGGAATTTTTATCTCTTTTGTCTGGGGAGGGATCTGTACCTTGAGCGGTGTCTGGTGTCTAGTTGGACATGAAGGAGCGAATGAGTGAGTAAATGAAATGCTAGTTTTCAGCTGAGATGGTTGTGCCTCACAGATGCCTAATGGTTGTGTGTTTTCTTTAAAATTAATTAATGCAGCATATGTTTATTGAGAGCTAAATGTGCTGAGCACTAGCACAGTGCTCAGGAATATTAAGTGCTGGGGAATATTAAGGATGAACAAGATAACTTGGACCAGCTTCATGGAACTTACTGCTCCTATTACTGCTTCTTGGTGGTAAAGAGAGAGATGCGCTATGACCATCTGTGTCTTCCTGTGTATGATGTCCTTCTCTTAAGAGAGGGTGGAGGGGACAGGTATCAGACAATTTCCTTGCCCACAGTGAGAAACAATACGTTTTCTGGGAAGATCATAGGGACCTCTGCTTTCTGATATTGCAAGGTATTTATGGTTATGGTGGCTTTATTGTAAGAAACTCTTCAAGCAGGCCCTGACAGACTCTCATTTCTGAGAAGCTTCTAGTTTGGCGGAATTTGGGTGCTTGTAGGCCTCCTTAGTAAAGCCCAGCATGTACACATCTGGATGGGATTCTAGAGTTCCCACAACAAGAAAGAGAATTATCGTCTTCTGTGGTCTAGTTGGTGAGAACATATGCTCCCAGAGCCTCCCAGAACTGCAATTTTTACGTATGTAGCTCTTCGAGTGGAAACCTCGTGGGGTGAAGTTGGACCAGAAGCATGAGCGAGCGTTCAAGTGTCGCCTTTGTAGGCAGCCCCTCAAGGGCAGACCGTTGAAATGACACATGCATGTTGGGAAAGAGGAATTCACATCCTGTCTGGTCTAGAAGGAAGCCAGATTTCACCCTCTCTGAGTCTGTCAGACTGTGGGGAGCATTCTTGGTAATCTGGTGACGTCTGTGCTGCAGAGCAGGTCCAGACGTATCTGCCCGGGAAGCAGGGTGGGTGGGAAGCAGTGTGTGTTGGAAGCGTGCAGCATCCCCCTTCTGCTCTTGGCCAGAGCGAAGCTCATTAACCTGCTTCTTCCCTTCCCTGCTTTAGGTGTCAAATGCATTAATATTAACATGAGGGCAGGGTGGGGGGTGGAGGCCCCAGCTCTTTGCAGGGGATACTTTCTACCTATTTCTTTTTAAATCATCATTTTCCTCACCATTCTGGTTTTTTTTTGCAGAGGTATTTTTAGTCACCTCTTAGAGAAAGTGGCAGAGAGAGATTGAGCTAAAGCCCAGAAAATGACTGAGACATCTTTGGAGAATTTTTAACTTTTCTTAGGAAGTACTAGAACCTTCTATTGAAAATGAGAAGGGCCATCAATTTTCTTACACACACTTGCCTTTATATTTGTATGGCAATGTCTATCACAGATCTGTACACCGATAAGGAAATCTACATTATAATTATATGTTCTCATAGCAAAATCCTGCATTAAATTACAAGATTTAAAAAAATTAATAAATTATCTTTTTCAATTGATAGGTTTTTCCACCTTCCTCTCTATTTGGGGTTTGAATTTTTACTTTTTATTCACAAGTGACGTTGGTGGTCATTCTCTAGGCCCAGCACAGACACTCTGTACCTTTCTTCAGGGAGCTCTTCCTTCTGTATCCTCTCTCTGCTGGCAGGTATGTGGTTGATGGGTGTGGTAGCTGGTTCTCCTTAAATCTCTCTGGCAAATTAGCATCAGAAGCCACAATCTCTGCATGTTGGAGACAAGCAGTTAAAATACCAGGAAGAAACTGATGCTGTGTTTCTTCTGAAGAATACCCAGAAAAACTCATTAGCTAGACTTGGTAAAACCTCTGAATTACAGATTTTTTTAAAAGATGCAATTATATTGCTTTCAAGTGCATTTTGAGCTAGTTAAAAAAAACACAAAAAACTATTGCCTACTCAATTCCATGAATGTTTAGTGAGAGCCTGCTGGGTACCAGTCAGTAGGGTAAGCTCTGGGGATATGAGATGAATAAAAAATGTTCTCTGAGCTCACAGGGAAAGCAAGGATGTCAACGAATAGTTATAGCACCTGGTGAAAAGCACTGTAATGAAGGGATGGGGTGGGGGAGAAGGAGGAAGGAGGAAGAGGCTATGTGCCTGGGTGAGTTCATCAAGTTTCTTAGAAAAATTGACATTTGAACCTGGCGTTTGAGGGAGGGGTAAGATTGCCCCATCTTAGGGAGGACTGAGAGGACAAGGGTGGTAGTCACCATTGAATGCTAGATCTACCAGGCCGGGTAGACTTTATATGCTCATGGTTAAAGAGCACTGACTCTGCATCCGACTGCCTGGGTCTGAATCCGACCTCTTACATTTACTGACACTGGGACCTTGGCAAATTACTTAACCTCTCTTCCAGTTTCCTCTTTTGCAAACTGGGGATAATAATGGCACCTACTTCACAGGGTTGTTAGGCGGATTAAGTGAGTGAGTAGTTATACTGTGCTCGGACAGTGTCTGGCACACAGTAAGCCCTGAATGAGGGTTTGGTAAATAAATAAATAAAGCGCTACAGAGTGGAGGGTTTGTCAGCTCCCTAGGGAAGGGTAAGAACTGACCACTGAGAAATCTGGGAAGACAGTCACAACAGCAGCAGCATAGTTTTGGGATCTGCTCATATATCCACATAGGAAAGACATCGTAACCAGAGAGCAAAACCAAAAACCCATAAACAACATTTCCAGCAAAACTAGATGAGAAAGTATACTCGTGAACCCCAAAGTACAAGCTGATGGGGACAGACTGCCAACAACTACAGACTAGCTCGTTACGGTAGCCCGCCTTATCCGCAAAGGGTACATTCTAAGACCCCCGGTGGCTGCCTGAAACCATGGATAGTACCGAACCCTGTATGTACTATGTTTTTTTCTATACCTACCTACCTGTGATAAAGTTTAATTTATAAATTAGGCACAGTAAGAAATTAAGAACAATAACTAATAATAAAACAATTGTAGCAATATACTGTAATAAAAGTTACTATAGATCTTAGAACCTTAGCATATGATTTTTTTCTTTTTCTATTAAGTTGAGAACTTTCACCTTTTCACTGAAAGGAAGCATTTACAGCTTCTCTTCGGCACATCCAAATTGCCAGCATCACTACTCTTGCACTTTGGGGTCATTATTAAGTAAAATAACAGCTACTTGAACAGAAGCCCTGTGATACCTCAACAATCAATCTGATAACCATGACTTCTACGAGATGACTAAGGGACGGGTAGCGTGTACAGCGTGCATACGGTGGACAAAGGGATGATTCATGTCCCCAGTGGGACAGCTCGAGATTTCATCGTGCTACTCAGAACGGCACACAATTTAAAACTTATGAATTGTTTATTTCTGGAATTTTCTGTTTAATATTTTTGGACCGAGGTTGACCAAGGATAACTGAAACCATTGAAAACAAAACCGTGGATGAGGGGGACTGCTATATTTGCATTTGTGTGGGAGAAAGCAGAAGGAAGCAGTGGAGCATCTGATGGACCTGGGAACAGGAGACCCTAAAATAGCCAACAAGTATTGACTGGAAAGTTTGTTTGGCCAGTTTGAGATTAGCTGCTGAAAATAAGAGGGTTACGCCAAGTGAGGTCTAAGGGGCTGGAGCAGTCTGGCCCCCTGAAGACGTGAAGCTGACCCATTAGGGCTCTTTGCTGGGCCTGAGCCCCACACTGAGGAGTAACTGCTGAGGGTGGTATGAAAATTGACCAGGAAATGACACAAGAGACAAAAG
This sequence comes from Equus quagga, assembly GCF_021613505.1. Lineage (NCBI taxonomy): Eukaryota > Metazoa > Chordata > Mammalia > Perissodactyla > Equidae > Equus > Equus quagga. The sequence continues at coordinate 32,553,828 of NC_060286.1, read as the reverse complement.
AAGAAAAAGTAGAGATAAAAGTGGGGGAGGGGGAGAGAGCCAGGAATTATCATAAAGCAAGCTGCTTTATTTTTTTTTGGCAACTTTATTCAGGTATTATTTATATATCAAAAATTCGCCTGTTGTAAATATATAGTTCGGTTGTTTTTAATATGTGTATACAGCAGAGCTCAATTCAGCTTTAGACTATCTCCATCACCTTAAAAAGTTCTTCCGGCCTCTTTGCAGTCTGTCCCTGCTCCCATCCCCAGCCCCAGGCAAGCGCTTGTCTGTTCTGTCTCTATAGATTTGCCTTCTGAGGAAATTTCACATAAATGGAATCATGGAATATGTAGTCCTTTGTGTCTTGCTGCTTTCAAGTAACATAGTATTTTTGAGGTTCACCTACACTAGCGTGGATCAGTAGGCCATTTCTGTTTATTGCTAAATAGTTATGCCATTGTACAGATATACTCCAATTTTTTTATCCATTCACCAATTGGTAAACATTTGGATTGTTTCCACTTTTGGGCTATCATTAATAATGCTGCTGTGAACATTCATGTATAAATGTTTCTGTGGACATCTGTTTTCATTTCCCTTAGATAGATTCATAGGAGTGGAACTGATGGGTCATATGATAAGTTTATGTTTAAATTTTGAGAATCTGCCAGGCTGTTTTTCAAAGTGGCTGTACCATTTTACATTCCTGCCGGCAGTGTGTGAGAGTTCCTGCTTCTTTCCATTCTCTTCAATACTTGGTGTTGTCAGTTTTTAAATTAGAGTCAGTCTCGTAGGTTTGTAGTGGTGGCTCATTGTGATTTTAGTTTGCGTTTCCTGAATGATTAATGATGTTCAATAGCTTTTCATGTGCCTATTAGCTATTCTTATATCTTCTATGGTAAAACATCTGTTCAAATCTTTTGCCCTGTTTTCAATTGCATTGTCTTCTTCTTATCAAGTTGTAAGAGTTCTTTGTATATTGTATATACAATTCCTTTATCAGATATATAATTTGCGCATATTTTCTGCCAGTCTGTGGCTTGTATTATTTTTTTAATGATGTCATTTAAAGAGGAAAAATTAATTTTGATGAAGTCCAATTTATCAATTTTTCTTTTCATGAATCATCCTTTTGATGTCATACCTAAGAAATTTTGCCCTAATCTAAAACCAAAAAGATTTCTCCTATGTTTTCTTCCAGGAGTTTTATAGTTTTAGATTTTACATGTAGGTCTCTAATCTATTTTGAGTCAATATTTGTGTATGGTGTGAGGTAAGGGTCTAAGTTAATTTTTTTGCATCTAGATATCCAGTTGTCCAAGCACTATTTGTTGAAAAGTCTACTCTTTTCCCATTAAATTGCTTTGACACTTTAGTAAAAAATCAATTAATTGAACATAAATATAAAGATTTATTTCTGGAGTATTTTGTTTCATTGATTTATCTGTCTATCCTTAAGCCAATACTACACTGTCTTGAATATGTAACTTTATAGCAAGTTTTGAAATTAGATAATATAAGTCCTCTAATTTTGTTCTTTTTCAAAATTGTTTTGGCTATTCTCAGTCCTTTACATTTCCATATAAATTTTATTTTTATTTTTTATCATTTTGAGGAAGATTAGTCCTAAGCTAACATCTGCTGCCAATCCTCCTCTTTTTGCTGAGGAAGACCAGCCCTGAGCTAACATTCATGCCCATCTTCCTCCACTTTATATGTGGGACGCCTGCCACACAGCATGGCTTCACAAGTGGTGCCATGTCCGCACCCGGGATCCGAACTGGCGAACCCCGGGCCGCTGAAGTGGAACGTGTGAACTTAACTGCTGTGCCACTGGGCTGGCCCCTCCAAATAAATTTTAGAATCAGTTTGTCAATTTCTATCAAAAAAGCCTGCCAGGATCTTGATAAAGATTACAGTGAATCTACAGATCAATTTAGGGAGAATTTCTGTATTAACGGTAGCGACTCTTCCAGTCCAATGTCTCTCCATTTAGAGTTTCTTTAATTTCTCTCAAAGACGGTTTGTAGTTTTTATTGTACAGGTTTTGAAATTTTTGTTAAATTTGTTCCTAAGTATCTTATTCATTTCTATGCTATTGTGATTGAAATTGTTTTCTTAATTTTATTTTCAGATTATTCTTTGCTATCATGTAGAAATGCTGGGGTTTTTTGGTATATTTTTGTACATGGATGTTGTATCCTGCAACCTTGCTAAACTTATTAATTAGTTCTTGTAATTTTTTAATAGATTACATAGGATTTTGACATATAGGATGGATATAATCTTTGAATAAAAGCAATTTCACTTCCTCCTTTCCAAACCATAGGTTTTTAATTTCTACTTATTACCTTATTGCACTGTCAAGAACCTCCAATACAATACTGAATAGAAGTGGTGAGAGCAGACATCTTTATCCTATTCCTGCCTGATCTCAAGGAGAAAGCATTCAGTCTTTCACCATTAAATACAATGTTAGCTGTAGGTTTTTCATAGATGCTGCTTTGTCTCCAGTAATATTTTTTCATTTAAAGTCTATCTTATCTGATATTTATAGCCACTCCAGTTGTCATGTAGTTATTGTTTACATAGTATATTTTTTATCCTTTTACTTTCAACCTATTTGCATCCTTGAGTTAAAGTACCTCTCCTGTATATCTCTTGCAGATAGCATATATTTGGATCTTGCTTTTTTGTTCAGTATTGAAATGTTTGCCTTTTGATTGGAGGATTTAATCCATTCACATTTAATGTAATTATTGATATAACTGGGTTTATGTTGCCATTTTGTTCTTTCTTTTCTATATGTCTCATGTCCTTTTTGATTGTTTTTTCCTCCTTATTAACCTATTTTGTGTTAAACACTTTTTAGTGTTACATTATTTCCTCTGTTGACTTTTTAACTGTATTTTTTGGAAAAATTTTATGGTGTTTTCTCTATGAATTACAGTATACACCTTAAATTATCACAGTCTACTTCAGGTTAATACTGACTTAATTTCAGAAAAATATACAACTTGGTTCTAATATAACTTCACTTCTTCCCTTCTTTGAGCTGTTAATGCCTGTCTATGTTACAAACACAACAATACAGTATAATTATTCCCTTATGCAATCTTATTTTTATAGAAATTAAAATTTAAAAAATTTGAAAATATATTTATACCATATTTTATATTTATCCACATATTTACCTTTCTAGTACTCTTACTAATATATTCCTGTGGATTCAAATTACCCTCTGTTGTCATTTCTTTGTAGTCTAAAGAGCTTACTTTAAAATTTTGTATTGGGCACATCTGCTAGGTATGAATTATGAATTCTCTCACTTTTTGTTTATCTGGGAATGCCTTTATTTTGCCTTCATTTTTGAATGACAGTTTTACTGCACACAGAATTCTTGGTGATGGTTTTTTTCTTTCAGCACTTTGAGCATATCTTCCACGTGTCTGATGAGAAGTCGTTGTTGATCCTGTTGTTGTTGCCCTGTGTGTGGTTGTTTTTCTGGTTGTTACGTTCAAGATTTTCTTTTCTTTATCTTTCGTCAATTTTATAATTATGTGTTTCTGTTTTTCTTCAGTGTTTTTTCTCTCTCTTCTTTGGATTGGATAATTTTTATTCATTTATCTTTAAATTCAATGATTTTTCTGCCATCTCATAGCTGCTGTTGAGCCCATTTAGGAATTTTTCATGTTAGTTAGACTTTTTAACTCTAAAATCTCCATTTGGTTAGTTTTTGTAGTTTTTGTTTCTCTATTGAGATTAGGCCCTATTTGTTGAGTCATTGCCATCTTTTTTCTTTTAATCTTTAAACATAGTTTCTGTTAATTCTTTGATCATACTTTTAATAGCTTCTTTGAAGTCTTTGTCCGCTAAATCCAACATGTGGACCCATTTGGAGTGAGTTTATATTGACTGCTCTTTTTTCTGAGCATAGGTCACACTTCTCTATTTCTCTGCATGTCTTATAACAGATATAGTACAACCATAAATTAAAAAATGGAAGGAGAATGCTGATAGCACATGCATAAAATGTTTTTTTGACTTCTCAGTAATCATAATGAAGGTGGTATTATTAGTATTGCTATTCTGAAACGCTCTTGTGTAGCACAGAATAAAACAAATGAATACTTATGGAATATTCTAATTCTATTATTCCTTGTGTCCTTGAGAACCAGGATTATTGGTGTGGGAGAAAGGCAAAAAAATAGATTTAAGATAGAAGAAATCAAGGAAAAACTCTGTAGTCCTGAATTTGAATGATTGACTTGGAAATATCAGTATGAAATCATGAGGTATCTGTTGTCTGTATATGTATATGTGCAGGCTTGTGTATGTATATACACATGTATACGTGTGTGTGTGTGTGTGTGTGTGTGTGTGTGAGAGAGAGAGAGGAGGTCTGGCTCAGTGACTGACCTAGTAGCAATGAACATCCCTAGTGCCTAGTTTGTGATCTTGAAGTATCATTTTCCAATAAAAGAAACCTCATTCCAGTTCTGGGATATGAAATAAATAAAATGAGCCTGGCACAGCTTTACATACCAGATAGCAAGGAAACCATCAAGGATTTCTAGGCTCATGTTAAAAAAATTCAGGACAAATATGGGATAATTTGAATTTCAAGAAGGATAAAAATTGCAATAGACTCATCAAATATGTTTAAATTGATGAGCTCTAATTCAGTATGTAACAAAATAAATCAAAAGAAAGAATCTAATATTTATCCTACCTTTACCATATGAACTGAAAAACCAAATATTAGATGAAAGGAAATACCTCCCTGTAAAATTATTCCAGCTAATCAATGAAAATGCAGTGGGAGAATTAGAATATCACCATTTGTAACTCCCAGTGAATTAATGTATCTAACCATTGAGCATCAAAGAGTGCTAACATCAAAAAAGATCAACAACCGGACACTGGGTGCCTCGCCATAGAAGAGCACACTACTGGCAGAGTCTTGCAAAGAGAGTGAACTGAATGGATCAAGCCTCGAGATCCAGTTGCCCATTGCAGGAAATACAGAGAACAGAGGAATATATCCAACTGTTCCATCACTCTGCAGTTTTCCAGCCAGTGGGAAACTCTTCGTGTCTAACATTTCAGATTCTTTAACAGATAAATTGTAAGAAAAAGAAGGTGGTAGAAAGGGAAGTTGCAGATTAAGAGAGATTTTAAAGACTCATCAAGTTATAAAAAAAGTGGACAAGACTTAACTATAGTGTGAGGATGTATACTTGAGTGATTAAGCCATAAGGAAACGGAATGAAGTGGTTACTATAAAAGTCAGGGCAGCAGCTGCTTTTGGATGGAGGGAGGGACGTTTTATTGGGATGGGCGGAGTAATGTGACAGTGGTCTTTTTTTTTTTAACTTGGGTGGTAGTTACGAGGGCGTTTGCCTCATAATAATTCCCTACGTGATATATTTGTTTTATATGGCTTTCTGTGTCTATATTTTATACAATAAAAAGGTTGAAAAAGAATGAGGGGGCAATAAAAGATGGCTAAGAACAATGCCCAACAGAGGGCAGGGAAGGATCCCTGCACTGGGAGTCCAGAGGCCAGGATTCTAGTCCTGCCTCCACCACTCACTCATGGAGCTATTGGGCAGACCTCTCCCTGCCCCTCTCTGGGACTCAGTTTCCCTCTGTGTCAGTTGAGGATAATGAAATCCTGCCTGCGTTACTAGGTTGGTGGGAGAACCATCTGGAATAATGGGTTGGAGGATGGCATGGCACCAGTCCGTGTCACCTCAGAAGAAGATGGTGATGATGGCTAACATTTCCTGAGCACTGACTTACCCATGTAATCCTCACAATAGCCCTGGGAGGAGCAGATATGCAGCTGGGTCTTGTTCTGTCCCAGCACGTGAGGATGCAGTCTCTGTCCTGAAGGAGCTGGACGTCTTAGAGGGCTTCTTGATGAGAGAGTGGAGTAATTTTTAATTATCTTGTCAGTGGTTTATTAGTAAATGTCAGCTCTTCTGATGGCTTAGAGGGGCTTGAAAAGAGCTTGTTCCCCTGAGCAAATTAAATATTCTCCCCACAGATCGCATTTGCCCTGCTAATGTGCTTAGCAAAGCTTTTTTTTTTCTATAGATGGTGCAAAGGTACAGTTGAGCTCAGCATCTGAGTGAGTGGTCGTGAATTCAGACTGGAAAGGGCCAAATAAATGAGGCACTATATGATGAAAGAATTTAGTTCAGAAGCTCATCGTAACAACTTGTGGACAGACCCATTTCTATATTGTCATCATTTTGTCAGTGTTAATCTCTCTGACTTCAGAGTTCTGTTTCTGCTGTAAAGCACTCAACAGAAATTCTCTGCTGTCCCTTTATCATCTACCCCCACTGGGAGGGGCCACGGCCGCATCTCTCCTGCAGAGCCAAGTGCGTCCAGGGACAGACTTGATCTGGCCCTCGCTGCTCCCGCCCTGTCTTGCGTCTCTCCCGCCTCTGTGATGCTTTTGGTTTTGTGTCATGGGAGTTAGTCATAGTTTCCAGTTTGTTTACGGGCTTCTGCCTGACAAGGATCATCTTCAGCTTTTCTGGGCAGTGGAATCAGATTGGGCCTGGGTTCAAATACCAGCTCCTCTGTTTGTGGGCTGTATGAAGATCATGAGCGTATTACATAATTTCCCTGAGTCTTTGTTTCCTCGTGTATAAAACTACAGAAGGTGCTAAAGAAATACTTGTTAGTTGAGAAGAAAATTTTGACATGGAATATAATAGAAACCAGTTTTGATTTTGCACTAATTTCTGCTAAAGCAAAAGGTACACAAACATACCACTGGCTGCTTTTGGCTTTTACCTAGTAAATGTTTGTATGTAGGATGGAGGGCCAGATGGTGGGGGGTGGGAGGAAGTGGATGTTTGGAGAATGGGAGGATTGACGTGATTTTGAGCAGGGGGCCAGGAGTTCACAGGTGTCATCTTATTCAGGCTTTGGGAGTGGGTAGTAGTCCCATTTCATAGGCGAGGAAACAGGCACAGAGAGGGGAAGCCTGTGACCCAAGTTCTGACCCTTCTCAGTGTCTGCTGGGCGTCTGGTAGTTTTTCCTTTGCCTTGTTTCCAGATGTCTCACATTCCATTCTCGATTCCTATTCTTCTTCTTCTCATCATCACTCTCAACCTTTGCGCTTTTCTTCTTTTCGATCTTCAACTTGTTAGCCTTTCCCAGGCCCAAGGAAGTTATCTGGCATGACTCACGAGAACGCGTGAGAATCCCAGACAGCACCGTGCTGCCTCAACCTGGGCAATGCTGCTCTATTTCCACAAGAAAAACCTGGGAGGCTTTTATTTATCTATTTCTTGGCAAAGCCCCTCCTTTCCCGGTTGAGCGTACCTGGCTGGTTTGGAATAGGACACCGTAACCAATGACTCCTGTATGTTTTAAGATTTGTTTTTATTTTTTAACTGAGTCCCTTGGATTTTTTTCTCATTGGTCATAGCTTTTGAAACATTGTCCCCAGAGGTTGTTTGAGAAATGCAGTTCTGCTGTTTTCTGCTAATTGAAATGGAAGTGAACATTGTGCTCTTCTCCTTGCACTTAACTTTCAGCTCAAGTTTTGTGATCCATTTGGAAGGCCTGTCCTCTCCTTGATGTCCTTTCTGCCTTTTCCCCTCTCCTCAGCTCCACTGACTGGACGAAAAGGATGGTCAAAAGCCCTTTTATCTATGTGACTGTGCTGCTTAGAACTGATTCATGTTTGAAGCCATATTGTTAGAAGACCATTTCTACCTCCTAGATTGTCTTTCCTCTACTTTATTATTGACTTTTAAAATGAATTTTAAATTGGCCTGGTGCTCATCAGTGTCCCATGTAATAAATTGTGCCCCTTCTTATGAAGCAGGTCCTTCAGAGCCCCAGCAACTCCTGCCCTCCTCATGCTAAATGTCCGTGTCTTCCATCTCGGGCTGGATCTGGAGCAAATGCTTTCCTCAGTGGAAGTAAATTATGTTGGTCCCGAGCTTTTTTCGTGTCAGTTTTTGGGTTATACGCTCATAAAACTTTAGCGGCTTGACCACCCAAACCACCAGTTTGAGCCACTAGACTGCCATTAGTGGCTCAGCCCTCCAAGTTCACATTTTTGAGTTTGACCTGGCCCTTGTTGATTGATTTAGAGCAATCTTCGAATGTTAGCAGCATTAACAGAGCTAGAACAAGGAGGATTCAGTTGTCAACACTCTCCATCCCTCTACTTCGTCAGGGTTGCATTTGTCCCTTGACCCTCCCCTCCTCTCCTGGGTGGAGACTCTGCATTCCTCCCAGGGACACCACTCTTAGGAGATGTCACTGTCATTTCCTGAGAGAGTGACCACAGAGCCCCAGAAAAAGAGCTTTTTGCTCTCCTCACCTGACAGCAGTTGTCTTTTATCCTGGTGGGCATCGTATGCCTTCAATAAAGAGCAAAGTGAATGAATGAATCAAACTGGGGACCTTTTTTCCCCTTCAAAATAAATGACTCCCAAGAAGTAAAACAGACTTTTATGTGCTATAAATTCTAGAGTAGGTTCCAGAATTCCAAAACTGTTTTCAACAATGGCAGAGTTTTGAGGATAGTGGTAGTAATAACAGTGAACACATAAAAAGCACTCGCTACTTGTATTAACTCACTTAATTTTTACAACCAATCAATGAAGTGGGTACATTTGTTGTCACCATTTTACAGATGAGGAAACTGAGGCACAGGGACTTGCCCAAGGTCAACCACTAGTGAGTTGCCAAGCTTGGATTTGAGCCCATAAAGTCGGGCTCCAGAGTCTCTGTTCTATATTGTCTCTCTAAGTTTAAGTATATAGATAAGTATATGGACTTCCAGGTGAATACTTGGAAGAGGAATCTTCATGTGTTAGGTAAGTTCCGGTTTGTTTGTTAAAAGTATTATCAAACTGAGGAGTCCAACTCTGTGTGAGATACTGTCTGTCTTCTAGGGTAAGTTGAGCATCATTACAATACAAGTTCATGAGGAAGCACGTTTGTTGGCGGGCTCACAGTTGTATCCCCGGTGCTCCTCTCCTTGTGCACGGTAGGCACTCACGATATAGTTTTTGAATGAGGATTGATATCCTTTGACTCATTCCCAAAGGTTGGAAAGGAGGAAGGACATGAGATAGGGCAAAACTTTCCCTATTTTTGTGTATCCTCAGAAACTCGGGGTTGGGGTGAGTGGGAAGGAAGAGGTGGATGGGAGACTTGTTCTTTCCTGAGCTCTCAGAGCAGTTTGCCCGGCTCTCACCCATAGGCCTTCAGCACGCCATGTCAGAAGGACCTTTTGCACGTCCCAGTCGTGACTCTGAGAAGGCCTGCTGTGCCTTGCCTGGCTTGTGTCTCTGCTGCCTGATACGCTGTGTGGTACACAGTGCCTGCCAGTATGCTGCTTGCTGCCTGGCCGGCTGACCAAAATGCCTAATTTACTCTGCTTTTGTCACGAGGGAGCCTTAGTTGCTGAGGTAGTCCAAAAAATGTTGTTAAGCCTAGTACAACTCTCATTAGGTTTGAAATGAGACTTCCGGAAGCTTCGCCTGCTTGTTCACATCCCAGCGTGGATGGTTGTCACACCCTTCGTCACTATATCTAGCCTGCAGCTGGCTTGCTCTGTTGATCAGAGAGAGTCCTTTGCTAATGAGGCCAAGGTTGTGGGTTTGATCCCTGGCCCCTGACTACAGCAAGCCATCTGTCTTCACAAAGGCATGTCATTGGATACGAGGTGAAGAGCGTGCACGGAGGGAGAAGCTGGAATCCATTCTGGGGAAAACAGCTCCCTGACAGCCGGCCAGAAGTGTCCTATGGGCTGTGAATGATGTGTTTTTCTTCTCTCACTTTCCAGATCTGGATTTCTGGTTTTGATTTCAGACTTTTTCCAAATAGATGATACTAAAGGTTATATAAATGAAGGGGAAGCAATTCCCAAGCCTGAGAGCTGGGAGAAATTGACCTAAAGATACACGGTGTTGTTCTGTTTTTCTAGGGTTGTAAGTGTTGACAATGTCCAGAATACTGATGGAGTTGATTTCATGATCTCGAAAGTATCTGCTTTAATTGTCCCCTTTGTAATTAAGAAAACTCTTTTCAGCAGGGAGATGGGGAAAGGGATTTCAGAGTATAAGATTGTGCTCACTGTCTTCTTTCTTTGGGGGGTAAAGAGCTTACTAAGTGTCACTGGGTGCCTGGTTGGCTTTGTGAGGTGGTCGAGACAAGGAGAAATGGGGACAAAGATGGCCAGGGCTCTAAAGATGGTCACAGTTTGTTGATGGGCAGACATAAATACAAATTAAAATCTGTGTGTTGAGAGCTGCCTATGCTCAAAATACGTGCAGACTTGTTGGGAGCACCCAGGGAGCAGTGCCTGTGTTTTCCTGGGGAAGCTAGGAAGAGATTCCCAAGGGTGGCCTTTAACGTGGGTCTTGAAGGATGACTACAATTCCTTAGGACAGTTCAGACAGAGAGAGTACTATGTGTAAAGGCACATGTGCAGGAAAGTTCCCCTGAAATGTCTGGAAGGTTTTTTCTAAAGTCTCGAAGTCCTCACTATCCACATAACTCTCTAGAAGCTGCCAGGCCAGGCATGCCCAGGTCTGTCGCGTGGTACAGGTAGATTATTGCTCCCCAGGCACCCGTGCCATGGTGCCACTGAGGACAAACGAGATATATTTTATTTAAGAGACTGCTTTGCTGTACTGCCTGCCAATCCATATGCAGCGAGAAAGAAGAGGATAAGAAACAGGTAGAAAATGTGTCCCCTTGTGGTCTTGGCTCATTCGGCTCACGGTCGTTCTGAATCCTCTTCATTCAGCGGATATTTACTGAGGACGTTCTACGTGCCAGGCTCTGTCTGAGGGGCTTAGGATGTCAGTGAGCAAAACAAAGATCTGGATCCTCAAGGTACTGACGTTCTTGTGGGGGATATGCAGCCCTCTGAGCTCCCTAAGGTGGGGATGGTGTCCCTTGTCTACTAGTGTATCCTCAGGGACAAGCCTGGAGGCTGGTATGTAACAGTGCTCAATAATTGTTGAAATAACCTACCACTTAAGAGTTTCAGAAATGCTAGTTGGTAGGAAAGAACATTGAGAAAACCAAATGATTTCTTAGCTCTAAGAGATCTATTATGCTGGCTTGTTCTGTAATTGATCTTTAGTTATAAAGTTCTCAACCACAGAGAAAAATATTGAACGTGCTCTAGCAGGGGTACCTTTTCCTCATTACCCAGGAATGTGATCTCCAGTATAAAAAGTATTTTATTCACATCAGAACTTTGAGTTTGCGTGACGACAGTTGATATTAAGTGTATTGGTGGCCTAGACCAAACTCTGAGGTCAGAAGATACATTAGAAGGACAAGTTAAGGGGGAGAATTGTCTTTTCCCACCCCACTCCCAAGAAATGAAAAGAGAAATAGCAAAAATATGTATTGACCTTGATGTTGAAGTGGCTACCTGTGAAATGGTTCTTAAGTCTCTGGGTTTCTCCCAGCCTTGGTTCTCTATTTTGATTTTGGAGCTGTGGCTTCCTTCCCATATCCATTTCCACCTTGGTTTGATAGTACAGAAAGGCACAGGTGACAGTATTAAAGAGCTGAGAATGTGGTCCAGAGTCATAGAACAGAACAGGACAAAACTACGCACTGCTGTAGGCTTGTATGTAAGAATGTGAATTTCAGGGCCCTGCCTTCAAAAATGCTGCTGCAGAGCCCAAAGGGTCAAGAGGAAGGCCAAGTGCTGGCTGGTCAGTTCCCTCCCCACGTGTCCTCAGGAAGTCCTGCTTTTGCACTGGCCTAGGGGCCAACAGACAAGACATGGAAGGAGGAGGTTCAGAAGGAGGATGATGAAACCAGATAGAAAAGGGAGGAGAGAAGAAAAAATGGAAGCAGGTCAAGGGAGGTGTAGAGTGTGTCCCCGTGAAGAGTGAGTGGGCTTTCCTGCCAAAGGCAGAGTGCTAGGTCGCCTGGGTTTGAACAAGAACAAGGCTGTGGGACACTGGCCTGAGCTCTCCTCACTGGGTTGAGGACAGACGGTAATGTAGGCAAGAGAAAGCAGGGTTTTGCCTGCTTGTCAGGCTGAACAAACCAACTGGTGCTCAAGGGACTTGCAGGCCCTTTCTCCTTGGTAATAACTAAGCTGTCGGGAAACGCACCCAGCTCAGGAAGGTTGCCGAAGCAAGGTACGGAGGTGAACCTGGAGCTCTGATGGCTTGCCAGAGTGCCTGCTGCTCGATGCTGGCAAGAACATTCAGTTTTAGCATAGTTTACCATAATGAATTCTGACATCATCGCACTCTCTCAGGCAAGGGTGTTGAAATGGAATAAATGACCTAATGTCAGGGGTCTGTGGAAACCCTCAAAACCAAGGAAATTCCTTGGCTCTTTCCTCTTCATTTTGGAGTGGAACTTTTAAGCTACATACAGTTCATTCTAGATATTTAATGGATCTCAACATTTTAAGAATAAAATAATAGTTTAGAGACATGAAAGCAATCATGTGGCTTTTGTTTATTTCCCTCAAATTGGGGCATTTCATAGCATTTAGAATGTAATTTTTAAAAGTTGATTTCCTTTTTTTGTTCCTTTCTATCATGATTTCCATCTAACTTAAAAAAATTTTTTTTCTGCTGTCATGGCAACAGTGGAAGTGATTGGTTGAATAAAATTATGTAACTAAAAAAATGTATGAATGGTATAGGAGTTGCTGAGAATTGTATGTTTTTGCATTTGGGATAACTTTTTCCTTTTCAGATATTTAAAATGTGCAATTGGGGCTGGCCCGGTGGCATAGTGGTTAAGTTCACGCGATCTGCTTTGGTGGCCCAGGGTTCGCAGGTTCAAATCCCGGGCGCAGACCTACATACCACTCATCAAGCCATGCTGTGGCGGCGTCCCATATACAAAATAGAGGAAGATTGGCACAGGTGTTAGCTCAGTGACAATCTTCCTCAAGCAAAAAGAGGAAGATAGGCAATGGATGTTAGCTCAGGACCAATCTTCCTCACCAAAAAATAAAATAAAATGTGCAATCTTTCACCTCCAGTCCTTTCTTCTTCCTGCTACCAGATTGATCTGTGTTGGACAACCAGCCTCGTGGTTGTCCTGATGGTGCCACATTCATTTGACTGGCACAGCCCCAGGCCTTCTGAGACATTCTGTGGTTACTGTGGATCCTTTGTTTACAAGAAAGATTCTTCCCAGCTTGAGGGAGAATTTGGTTCTGAATCCTAAGCTCTCTCCAGAAATAAACTGAAAACAGTTTGAGAAAAACCTGTATTTGCTTCAAAGGCAATGTCAATCTGCCTTCAGTTGTTCCTGGTTTTGCGTCATCCTGTGTGGCTTTGCTTCAGTCATGGACACTTCCTCCCGTCCTCCACCAGGGGGCCTCGGTCCTGCACGGGAGAATCCACCGCCTGCCTTAGAGGGGAGTTGAATTTCCCTATCCATCATTTCTCTTTTAAGGCAGCCAAGGCAGTACCCTCGGACACTGGACTGCTTCACCTGTCCTAACGAATTTTCTTTCCCATTTTGAACCACTTCCTAGGAGCATCTCATTAGCTGTGATCACTGGAACATGTAAAATTTCTATTATGTCTATATATTAAGTAATTTGCGTCTTAATAATATAAAACATAGACCGGAGCTCTTGTATTCCTATTTTGTTCTTTCTTCGAGAGTTGCACCTCAGTTTGAGAGCTTATATTTCTTTGTCCAGGAAAGCGACAGAGTAGGGTAGCAAGCTCCCTGCTTGCCCTCACACGGGGTTGTGAACCTGAGCCAGCCATTTCCCTTCTGTGTGGTAATGGGCTAGATTGTGTTGGATCATTTACAGCTAGATAATTCTGTGCCTCTGTAAGAGGATAAGTATCTCATTCTGCAAGGAGGGCACGGGAGACATTCCGAGTGACCAATTCCTATCTTGTAACCTTCCCTGAGTTATAATATTTAGATTTGATACTGCCTCTTCAAGGCCTAATTTCTACCCTGGTAAAGTAGCTCTTTAACCCAGGTCTCCAGTGACATTATCTCAGTCCCACTCTTACTTCATACTGTTCAAAATGCCATTCCTTTTGTGCACAGTAGGGGCTTAATCTGTGGTTCTGGAATAAGGCTTCTTTGTCTTACCCATCCCTTTTTTAGCTGTAGCTATTTCCTTTCCCCATGTTACTTAAGGGACCTGAGCTCCAGTCCAAAGCAAATGTACTTTGCTGCCTGTGAACACAGATCCCATAAAAAGGAATGAAGAGGAAGGCAGAGTAGATTGCATGTCCCAGGGCCTATTACCTAATTTTCATTCACCTCTCTGTTAGGTTTCCTTTAGCACTGCTGGGAGTCCTTAGGACAAGCTTTTCTTTTAGTGCCACCATAAAGCTGCTGATCTGATATCAGCTGACGTGTGTGGGTGGGAGGAATATGGGAGGATTTATGCACCTATGCCGGTAAGCCATTATCTTCCAGTTCTGGGGCTGTTCCTGTGAATGAGAGTCCTGGCATGTCTTGCAGGTATAAGATATGAATTAATAGCCATCGTGAGCGCTTGTAACATACAGAACTCACATTTACTTTGATTTAATACCTTTGCGAGATTTAAAATGTCATCCAAGTAGAGAGCTGAATGCCTAGAGCATCTGCCGCAGCCTGCGGAGGCTGGCTGACGGCTTTGCACTGGCTGACCCGCGCTGTGGCTTTTTGGAAAGATGAGATGTGTTCTAATGAGCAGGTTATAAATATCACAGAGTTATGTCATAGGTGGTGGCAGTGCTCAATGTAAAGGGACCGGCTGGAAAGTGCTCCCAGCTGAACAGGCTGGGCACGGCCTTCAGAGAGGACAACAAGTGGGGCCTGGATGTATTGACCAGGATGTTACTATAGAATTATTTGTCCCTTAACGAAATGTGTCACCAAACATGTCTCTGTGAGGTGTGTGGGGCAACGATATGAGACGTGTTCTCCTCACGGTCAGGCAGCTCCAGGTTCCGGTCATCATCCACTCGCTCGCAGAAGGGCCGTTTGACCCTTGGCTTCCTTTTGTTAGGGCAGGGTTGGGTGGATGAGAGTGGTTAGATGAATTTGTTGGTCAGTGATTCATGTTCTCAAAGATGCAGAGTGGTTGCTTGGTGGAGCCCCTCATTTTTCATACCTTTATCTTTGTCTTGCCCATAAAAATTGCAAGTGACAAGAAGCCTTACCCACATTGTATATGGTGCCTTGTTGATATGCCTATACCCTTTGCCACCTACCTTTTAAGTGAAAAGATAGATTTTAGTACCAGTCAACAGAGCAGCAAAACTACCAAACCATTGTAAGGTTGAAGGTGGACTCTTGCAAGATATCTTGCATTTTTTTCTTTTCTTTTTTTTTTTTTTCCCTCAGAACTGATTTTCAGATTTTTATTTTCTTGAGAAAATTTGATTGTGGAAAAACAAAAGCCCATCATTCGTAGGTCAGATTTTTCAGATTTGGACAGACATGTGCAGAATAATTGTTTGCTTAGCATCCAGCCAACAGCTTTTATGTAGACAAAATGCATTGAAATATGTGTATAAAATATTTAGTGTTAATACACGTCATCTGGAAACCCTGTCAAATTCTGTGTGCACACAGGAACTTGACAAGAGGAGTGGGGAGATTTAGAGAGATCCTCAGAGCAGTTGAAACGAGAACAACTCAAAACCTGCGAATGGTAAGTGTGACTAATGACTTGAGTGAGGCCAGAGGGGCCCTTCAAGTGTTTTCTCTCTCCTATATATACATAGATACATGAGCTTTATTGAGATGTAATCTGCATACCATACAATTCACCCGTTTAAAGCCAAAGGTTTTTCACAGAATTGTTCAGCCATCACTAATATTTAGTTTCAGAACATTTTCATCACCCTCAAAAGAAGCCCCATACCCATTAGTAGTCAATCCCCATTCTGCCCTTTCCCCGGCCTCTGGCAACCACTAGTTTATTTTCTGTTTCTATGGATTTGCCTATTTTGGACATTTTATATAAATGGAATTATACAATATGTGGTCTTTTTGTGACTGGCTTCCTTTACTTAGCGTAATGTTTTCAAGTTTCATCCATGTTGCAGCATGTATCATTATTTCTTTCCTTTTTATTACCAAATATTGTTCTCTCCTATGGCTCCACCACATTTTATGTATCTCTTCATCGTTCGATGGACATTTGGATTGTTCCTACTTTTTGGCTATTATGAAGAATGCTGCCGTGAACATTCTTATGCAAGTTTTTATGTGGGCATGTGTTTTCATTTTTCTTGGGTATATACCTGAATTGCTGGATCATATGGTACCTCTGTGTTTAACATTTGGAGGAATTGCCAGCCTATCTTCCAAAGTGGCTGCTCCATTTTACATTCCTACCAGCAGTTACCAGGGTTTCAATTTCTCCACATCCTCCACAACCCTTGTTAACCCTTGTTATTGTCTATCTTTTTAGTTATAGTCATCCTAGTACTTGGGAAGTGTTCTCTCGTTGTGGTTTGGTTTACATTTCCCTGATGGCTAATGATGTTGAGCATCTTTTCATATGCTCATTGGTAGCACTCTCTCGAAACATAAGAAATACATCCCGTAAGGCAGGTACAACGTAACCCCTCCCGGATGCCACTGGGTGAAGAGGTGGGTTTTATCCTAATGATTGATAGCAAAACCCAGAAAGAGCAAAGCAGATTAGATCTTGAGACTAATTTTATTGACAATAAAACTGAGAAGAGAAATATAAAAGCTAGTTAAAATAAACTGGTTGATCAGGTACTAGGATCTCCTGTTGACTTGGGTTCTCTCTCTTCCTTTTTAATCCTCTCACTTTCCTGGGGAGGGAGGTCTGGGGAGGTTCATTAATTGTACCTCCATAGCTTGCCCTTCAGAGCCATAGCCACTGAGTGTTTGGGCGAAGGCCTGGTATTTACTAGAAGCTCAGCAGATGCCACATATCACAAGTGACGTAGCAACCCCATGTAAGATTGCAACTTTTTTTTTGTCTTTTGTCATCCATGCTCTTGTCCTCCCATTATCATGAATCCTTTAAGTGCCGTGGGAAAATCTTCAGCTGGGCAAGGATAATATATTCTCGTCACGGGAAACGAGGCTGTGTCTTCATTTTGGCATCTCCAGAGTTTTAGGATGTGGACATACAACTCTCGGGGCCAGAAGGCTAAGCCTTAGGCTTCCCTGGAATTATAGGGGGTGAGGCAAGATGAGCAAGTTCACACACACCCCACCAAGAACTCACTTGATCTTCAATATTTATTTATATATCGTTGTGATTTATAGGTTCCTTAAGAAGTTCAAATGAAACATTTCAATCTGTAGAGTTCTTTGATGAAAAAACCCTGCAAAATATGGATAAAAATTGTTGCCAAATGTCTTTCCTCTCAAACTGACCTATTCCCAACATTCTGTAAATCTTCTCCCTTGGTCAATATGAACAGCTTCTCCCAAGATTTGGAAACACAAGGAAAGTACCTGATTATATTGGCAAGTGTTCTTATAATTGTTTTAAAAGCACATTTAAAAAGCCAGTCTTTCAAAATTGCTTAAATATGGAGTATTTGTTCATATTGTGGACTCTCGAAAATATATTTCATTAAGGGAATTAATGGCTCTTCCCCATTAAAAGGTGCCAGTGCCTTGAATACACTGTGGGAATCTGCCAGCTACTTACTTCAACATTATTTTTCAGAATTAGAGAGTATCTTCCATTATTGTCTAAGGTTTATGATTTTTAAATCAATGTATTTTAACTGATAAAAATCCTGTGAGGTAAGATTCTGAATAGAGGTATGTTACGAAGGGAGAGAGTTCTCTTCATTTTTTTTCTTCTTTTTTCTGAGAAGTATGATAAAGAGGCTTCTAAAGAAAGTCTAGGTAGACTGGAGCTGCCCCTGGACATCTTCAGCTATTGACTGGTTAGTGTTAACGTGAGGGGCGTCACTTTCCCTTAGGTCGTACTTGAGGTGCAGTGTACTGTTGGTCTTGGATGATCCTCAGGTGACCTAAGTTCCACTGTTTCTGATTCCTGGAGTGCTTAACCGAAGAGGTGCGTCAGAATTATCTGGAGAACTTTGAACAAATATCCATCCCTATGCCTGAGCTCAGAAATGCCAACTGAGTAGGTCTGGGGCAGGACACGAGAATCTTATTTTCTAGTTTCCACAAGTGATTCTTTGCCCAACCTAGTTGAGAAGCACTTCCTGGGTCTTATTCCTGGTGTCTTGGTCTACAGTGGACATCAGAGAGCTTATGCAGCTAATGCCATTCATAAGAGGGTTTTCCATCAGCCTTAATAACTATATGATTCTTTTTAGATTAGCTGATAATTACAAATTTATGATATTCTTATGAGATGGAAAAGTTGCTCTAAAATTCTGGTGTGAGATCACGGAAGAGAAGGATTTAGAAGTACATTTACAGCAACCCCACTCTGAGAAAAATACTCCAAAAAATTGAAATCAGGTGTTCAAACAAAACTTGTACGTGAATGTTTATAGCAGCACTATTTACGACAGCCAAAAGATGGAAACAATCCAAATGTCTGTCAGGTGATGACTGCATAAACAAAATGTGGTATAGCCATACAGTGGAACATCATTTAGCCACGAAAAGGAGTCAAGTACTGATACACGCAACAACATGGGTGAGCCTTGAAAACATTTCTACATAAAAGTTCGAGTCTTCTTTCAGGCCCTCTTCCCTCCTCCCTTTCTTTAATTCTTAATTTATTTGATAGTTACCAACAATTTTTAAGCATTTAAACTACAAGCTAAATAAAACCTGAGTATAAAAAGTAAAAGGTACAATAGATATTAGTGATTGCTGGTAATTTCTCATATTTGATCTCCTTTTCTGAACTTCATTTGAGCTTCTACTGAACACAAGCAAACGTCCTTCCTAATCGGTAGTTCACTGATAAGGTGATGCCTTTAAAATATGCAGTCACGGGCCCAGCCCTGTGGCCGAGTGGTCCACTTTGGCAGCCTAGGTTTGCAGGTTTGGATCCCAGGCACAGATCTACTCCACTCACCAGCCAAACTGTGGAGGCATCCCACATACAAAAAAAATAGAGGAGGATTGGCACAGGTGTTAGCTCAGAGCTAATTTTCTGAAACAAAAAAAGAGGAGGATTGGCAATGGATGTTAGCTAAGGGTGAATCTTCCTCAGCAAAAAAAAAAAAAAAAAAAAATGCAATCACATCAAAACCTCGTTTTAAAAGTCTCTCTGGAGGGTTAACACCCTGAGGGAAAATGAGATCTGGCATGAGCTGTCTGTGGTGGACAAGCAAACTGTTTAGGGCAGAGATTTCTACAACTTTAGAATCTTCATGGCAGACATATCCAGAAAATGAAGTCCTTGCTCATTTTTTCCCTTGATCATATTTTTCCCAGCTATAGTGAGTGGAGGTTGTTTTTGCCAGTCAACGCTTCCAGCAGAAGTCATTCGCTTATATGACTGCAGTGAGATCAAAATGAGACTATAATGGAAGGTTTAAGAAAACAGTTCAGGAACTGTTTAGGTCTTGAAAATTGTGTTCTTATGAGATCTTCACAGATGACTCAGTTGGGGATGATAGGAGTGCATTTGATTTCACATTTTTTATAGACGTTGAAAGCCAGTGGGTCTTATTTGGGAATAATCAAGAAAATTTGCCTTTACCCAGGGGTTATGAGAAACCACTAAGGCAGTGACTTGGTTGCATTTAAGTTTCCTTGTGGTGTTTTAAGAGATTGCACATGGAGGAAAGCCTGGCAAACTTCTCTTCTGGAGCATATTTATTAAGAAAGGCTCATTCTCAGGGGAGATCAGCATTCTTCATCTGCATCTTCCAAAGATGAAAACCTTATGGAAAAACCTGCTGGTTGAAGTTTTGTTTTGCCACCACTGGCTGCTTGTGGGGCAGCCTGGACTGCCCTGGGAGGCGGTGCTTCTGTTTTCAGAGGGATTTTTTTTTTTTAGCTTCTCCTCTTCTTTGTCAGTGGAAGAGTCCAAGCTAAATGAACTGATATGCATCAGTCAACAAAATACGCCTTAGCAGATGCCACACAGCCCCTCACCCCGCACGTCACAAACGGTACTGTTCCAGGTAGTGGGGCTATGGAGATTCTGGAAAAGCACGGTAATCTGCATCTGACCTAGGAGGACAAGATCTAGATATTTCTGGGTTTTCACAGTGAGAAAAGAGATACCTATCCAGCTTCGAAAAAAGGTCTTTCTTGATCAGTAGCCATAGTCCCCACTTTGCCTTCCCTATTGTGCAAGGCTGGTGGGAGCCTTTGGGCTGGAAAGCCCAGGTGCACCAAGATCAGGACACTCAGGTGCTGAGTCTCAGGCTGGGGTCACATAGGACTGGCCCTCGGCTCTTCTAGGAAGGAATACTTTCTCAAAATCTACGCTGGACATCATCTTATCGTCAAGGAAGAGATGCGCATCATCGAGGTTGAGTACTGGCTTTTGCCAAGTTTGAGCTTTAGCAGGCATCAGTTGGGAGGCGATGAAAATATTTGCAGTTCACTTATTATTTATAAGAGCTTTTTGGAAAAGAGCTTAACTAAAAGTTTCCATTGTTTCAGGTATAAAACATGTTTAGTGTTCCAGACTGTAACAGGGGCAGGGTGGCATTTGAAGGACATCAACTTGTTTTTTTAAATTGCTCGCATCTCTTAGTGTATCATGTTTTATTTTCTTTTCATCAACTGATATAATTTTCATCATGGAATAAAAATTTTTAATTATGAGTCTTGGAATAGTGCCTAGCACAAAGTCATGACTGAAAAATATTTACTGAGTGAGAGAGTGAGTGAGTGAATGAATGATACAAAATGGATTCATGGCTCTGCCTTTGCCCCTCTGTGTTCCCAGACAATAGCCAGGCAGTTGGCTGAGATCTTGTTGCGGGGGATGTGTGAACAGAGCTACTGGAACCCTCTGGAGGATCCGCCATGCCAGTCGCCTCTGGACGATCCTCTCCGGAAAGGAGCAAACACAAAAACCTACACCCTCACTCGGAAAGCCCGCATCTACTCAGGAGAGAAGTATGGGAGTTGATGTCTTCGTTTGTAGGTTAGGGAAGGGGAGGAAAAATTCAAGGATGAGTGGAAGTTCCAGGACAGGTTTTCCCCCTAAAGCAGAACCAGATGAGTAAGTCTCATTTACCAATTTCATAGAGATACCTCATTACTTTTAGTAACTTCAGCAAATGTCTGTGCTCTACCAGCGACATTTTAAGTAGGAAAATGCTCTCATCTCAGTGCTTGGCTACCATTCTTAGCCGTCACAGTTGGTCTTTGGGATTCTCATTCTATTTATTGTAAGAACCCAGCATCAGACAGCAATCAGTGACAAAGCTGTTAGTAAACCAGAATTAACCTTTTCTCCTTTCTTCAGCAATTCCTTGATCCTTTTGTTTAAAAACCTGTTTTACACTGAATTAGCTATAAGAAGGAGAATTAAATAATTTGCAAGTGATGTCTCTTTAGAACTTCTTAATTTTTTTTTAATTTTCAATTTAGGACTTGATTGCCTTTGAGGAAAATGGGCAGGTGAACCACTGTGGTCTCGCACGGGGTCTCCCCAGGTCAGGGGATGAGGAGAGGGGAGGGAGAGAGACCGTGAGAAGAGCTGGAGACAGTAGGGGTGCTGCTCATTCCTGACTCCCCCCTCAGAGCCCTTACTTCCCATCTTTGCCTGCTCCTGCAAGGACAAGGCATGACGGCTTTCAGAATCTCTGCATGAAAGCAAGGGGGAGGTGGATGAATAAATGTGGGAACCCTCTTCGATTTTCATCAGATTGGAAAAATGGCTGAAAAACTACAGGCTTCTGCTTGTGAGGCCTCAGAGGAAGCTCTGATAGAGATGGGAGTGACTGTGGGTACTTACGACATGTGTGACTTCTGAAAAGGACAGTTTCCTTTTCAAAGGGGACAGCATTTCTCAAGGTCACCACCTCTTAATCCTCTAAGTTGACCCTGGCATTTCCCTCCCTCAGTATCTTCTTGTTCAGTTTGAATTTCTTGTATAGATTCAGACAAGTGAGCATTGGCTTCACTTTTCTCCTAGGCTTATTTTAATTTAGTTGTCCTCCCACTTTTTCATGGCCTTGTTGGACCAGGAGTTTGCTGAATTCACAGCCTGTGTTTACTCCTTAGTCCTTATCTGGATTTGGAGAACACCTGTTCTAGCCGTTCTCAGACTCTCACTTTAAAAATGCTGACCCCTCATTATGAACTATTTATTTAGTAGCAGGATTGAGGTTCATTTTTTAAGTGATATTTATATCTTAAAAATAGACTCTAGATTTTGTTTTGCTGCTTTAGGTGTTTCTTAATACCCAAGGTGCCAGTATATTGAAGAATTCAGTTCTTGCTCCCTCTCCCGACCAAGTTTGACACATGGATGGAGCTCTGTGTCTGTCTGGGTGCTGTTCCAAGGTGGCCTCACCCCTTGAAGGCAGAAAAGCTCACAGTGCTGGCCACTTCTTCTTTATTTCCTGAACCACTCAGACTTTGTCACTCTTCTAGCATCAGCTTCCTCATCTGTACAAGGAGAATTATGGAGGCAAAATGCAGACCTAGAAAATGCAGTTACCAGTTAAAGGGAGCATTCCTGTGCTACGCTGGTCACTGAGTCACAGGCTTCATTTCACACAGGTACACACAATCACTTCAGGTTTTTTTTTTTTAACCTTTTTATTGATGTAATTCACATACTATACAATTCACTCATTTAAAGTATACAATTCAATGGCTTTCGATATAGTCACAGAGTCCATCACCGCAATCAAATTTAGAATATTTTTATTACCCCAAAAATAAATCCAGCACCACTTAGCTGGCACCCCCCCCCCCCATTCCTCAGTCCTTTGTATTTTCATATGAATTTTAGGATCAGTTTATCCATTTCTGCCAAAAAAAAAAAAGCAGCTAGGATTTTCATAGGAATTGCATTGAATCTGTAGATCAATTTGAAGAGTATTGCCATCTTAACCTTGTCTTCTGATCCATGAATGTGGCATGTCTTTCCATTTATTTAGATTTTCTTTAATTTCTTTAAACAATGATTTGTAGCTTTCAGAGTAT
This sequence comes from Equus quagga, assembly GCF_021613505.1. Classification (NCBI taxonomy): domain Eukaryota; kingdom Metazoa; phylum Chordata; class Mammalia; order Perissodactyla; family Equidae; genus Equus; species Equus quagga. Next base: position 32,530,781 of record NC_060286.1, on the reverse strand, counting down.
AAGGTTTGTATTTCTGTCGTTGAACTTATTCCTGAGGGTTGTGTGTGTGTGTGTGTGCGCGCACGCGTGTGCATGTGCTATTCTTTTTGATGCATTATAAATGGAGTTGTTTTCTTAATTTGATTTTTGGGTTGTTCATTGCAAGTAGATAGAAATACAATTGATTTTCTATGTTGATTTTGTGACTGCAATCTTGCTGAACTCGTTCATTAGTTCTAATAGTTTTTTAGATTCTTTAGGATTTTCTTTATGCAAGATCATGTCATCTGCAGAAAGAGGTAGTTTTACTTCTTCCTTTCTAACCTGGATGACTTTTGTTTCATTTTCTTCCCTAATTACCCTGGCTAGACTCTTCAGTACAATGTTGAATACAAGTGGCAAAAGTGGGCATCCTTGTCTTATTCCTGATCTTCAGAGGAGGAAGGCATCCAGTCTTTCACCATTAAGTGTGATGTTAGCTGTGGGTTTTCATAGATGCCTTGTATCAGGTTGAGGAAGGTCTCTTCTATGACTAGTTTGTTGGGTATTTTTTTTCATGAAAGGGTGTTGAATTTTGTCAAATATTTTTTATGCATCTATTGAGATGATCCTGTGGGTTTGGTCTTTTATTCTGCTGTGATGTATTACGTTAATTGATTTTCAGTCTTTTTTTTCTTTCTGCTTTTTCTCCCCAAATCCCTCCAGTACATAGTTAGATATTTTAGTCGTGGGTCCTTCTGCTTGTGGCATGTGGGATACCACCTCAGCGTGGCCTGATGAGTGGTTCCATGTCTGTGCCCAGGATCCAAACCAGTGAAACCCTGGGCCGCAGAAGCAAAGCGTGCAAACTTAACCACTCGACCAAGGGGCCAGCCCTTGATTTTCAGATATTAAGCCAACCTTGCATTTCTAGGTAAATTGCACTAGGTCCTAGTGTATAATCCTTCCTATTTATTGCTGAGTTTGATTTGCTAGTATTTTGTTGAGGATTTTTGCATCAATGTTCATAAAAATCTTGATCTATAGTTTTCTTATGATGTCTTTGTCTAGTTTTGGTATTAGGTTAATTAATAGGAATAGGAATAATAAATAGGAATTCTATTTTTTTAAAGAGTTTGTAGAGAATTGGTATTAATTCTTCTTTAAAACTTTGGTAGAATTTATCAGTGAAACCATGTGGTAATGGACTTTTCTTTGTGGTAAAGTTTTTGATTACTAATTTAATCTCTTCATTTGTTACAGGTCTATTAAGATTTTCTGATTCTTCTTGAATCAGTTTTGGTAGTTTGTGTCTTTCTAAAAATTTGTCCATTTCATCTAAGTCATCTAATTTGCTGGCATACAGTTGTTCACACTATTCCCTTATAATGTTTTTATTTCTGTAAGGTTGGTAGTTGTGTTCCCTCTGTCATTTCTCATTTTAGTAATTTTAATCTTCTCTCTCTTTTTTGGATCAGTCTAGCTAAAAAGTTTATCAAATTTTGGTGATCTTTTTGAAGAATTAACTTCTGATTTTGTTGATTTTCTCTATTGTGTTTCTATCCTCTATTTAATTAATTTCCATGCTATTCCGTACTCCTTCAGTTATCACCATCAGTTTTTAGCCTTATAGATTGTGCGTTCACAATCTTACTTCTGATTTATTTTAAAGAGAGAAAATCTATTGGGGTTATGCTTGTCTTGGGGCTCTCTTACTAACAAGGCAGGACTGTCTGATCAATTGACTCTGTTGCCAAAAGGCCATTGTCAGCGATTCAGTTATGCTGGTTGGGAGGTAAAAAAGGAAATCCATAGATAATGTTTGAACCTCATTTTGGCTGGTAGTCCCAAACTCTCCCCACTCCTCAGTCTCTTGTGAGAAATATGAGTTCAAAGCAAACTTTAGGTGGCATAGATCCTTCCAGCTCCAGCAAACCACACGGGCCATTCCGAATAGTTGGTCTTAATATATAATATATGAATACAACTGAAAAGCGAGCTCTGCTAGAAAGCTCCGCTCCCTGTCACTATGACTGCGACGTGAAGGGAAACAGGATGCTCAGTCTCTCTGCATCTTGAATTTTGAAGGGAAATGAAATGTAGATAGTCCTAGATAGAAAAGAGGGGAGGGATCACATGTCATGGCCTCTTTACTTCCTTGCTTCTGGGTCTTTCTGAAGAATTTTATTGACTTTGTTTACTTACTTTTTAGGTAAGCTTTTTATTGACACATAACATACATTGAGGAAAATGCACACACCAAATTAAAACTTGGTGGCTTTTCACCAAATGAACACATCCCCATAATTAACATCCTGATCAAAAAACAGACATTGGCAGAACCCGCGAAGCCCTCTTGGTACCCTCTCCCAGTTACTACCCCTGCCCAAGGGTAACCCTATTCTGACTTCTATCTCTGTAATTAGTCTCATTTTTGGAACTTGTATAAATAGAATCATACATTAAGTACTCTTTTATGTTTAACTTCTTTTGCAACATTATATTTGAGAGATTCACCCATATTTTTGCATGTAGTAGTGGTTTGCTTTCGTTGCTGCATAGTATTCCATTTTATTAATATACTCCAATATATTGATCCATTCTACTCGTGATGGGCATTTGAGTTTTTTCTAATTTGGGACTGACAGGAAGAGCGCTGCTATGAATGTTTTTATACATGTTTTTTGGTGCATATATATGTGCATTGCAGTCAGGTATATTTTTCTTTTCGTTATATTCCTCCTTGTAAAAAGCATTTGAGTTGGCTTAAATAATTATATGCATGTTAGGGTAGATAATTAGCACAAAGTAAAGAAGGAGATTAAAAACCACTATTGTGCCAGGAAGTGGATGATGAAAGGATTTATTGAAAGCTCGGAGTGCCAGACAGTGTGCTAAACTCCTTTGTAGGCCTAGGGGGAGAAAGTAACGATCATGAAGTATTAAAAATAGGGCTGAGCCTTCTGGTAGCCAATGCAGAGATTTTTGGTAAGGCTGAGGATGCTGTTTGTAGTATAAAGATGAGGGACTTTGAAGGGACTTGACAGCCACTTGATGGCTGCACCACCGCCCTCTCCTCACCTCTGTTTTGTACGGCCTGCCTTCAGGTCGTCCTGGCCTGTCTTCTCACAGCAACACGGAAGCCTCTGGGCAAGGTGAGGTGCTGTGTGGGCTTCACCCAATCCCCTCCACAGCATAGCTCAGTGGACCTGGGCTGATCCGTGTGAAGGACCCTTCTTTCTTTGTCATGTGGGGACTTTGACCTATGTGGATTGACAAAAAGGGGAAGAATTATAGGGAGGTCTAGATAGTCCTCAGATTGGACCATCAAGTCACTCTTAATGTTTAATTTAAACCCTTTTCCTTCCTTGGTACGCTCATCCTTCCACACAAACCTAGGACCGACACTATTTTCTGCCTTGGCATGTTTAACAGACAGTACGACACGGGGTGGGAATGGGGCTGCAGCTGCTGCCATTGTATTTTGTTTGTTTGTTTGTGTTTTTTTGAGGAAGATTAGCTCTAAGCTAACATCCACAACCAATCCTCCTCTTTTTGCTGAGGAAGACTGGCCCTGAGCCAACATCCGTGCCCATCTTCCTCTACTTTTTATGTGGGACGCCTGCCACAGCATGGCTTGATAAGCAGTGCGTAGGTCCACACCCAGGATTCGAACCGGTGAACCCTGAGCCACCAAACCAGAGCACGTGAACTTAACCACTGTGCAACTGGGCCAGCCTCTGCTGCCATTGTTGGCTTGGATTCTTCAGCTCCTGTCTGGCTAGCTCTGGTTCAGAGGCTATATTTCTCTAGGAATTTCCTGGTAGTGTCACAGACAGGCATATTAAAATTATAAAGGCACCACTACTGGGCTTTGGAGGTGATGTTGTCATTATTTATGGATCAACTTTCTTGTGGGTTAGAGGTGCTTAAGGCCCTCCTTGCACCCAAATACAGTCACATGACACCGTTTCCATCAACGACAGACTGCATATACAATGGTGGTCCCCTAAGATGAGTACCATATAGCCTAGGTGTGTGGTAGGCTACACCATCTAGGTCTGTGTAAGTACACACATACGGATGTTCGCATGCCAAAATTGCCTAATGATGCATTTCTCAGAATATATCCCCCTTGTTAAGCGATGTGTGACTGTAGAATCTGCTTTGACTCCTGCATGGTGCCTTTGACTTTTAGACATCCAACTCCTCATTAGTCGTGTAATAGCTAAAATGTCAAGAGATGAAATGCATTTGGACAAAGTTGGGTTAATTTCTTTTGTATGATTGTTTCTACCATATACATAAAGTTTTCTACCTACCTGGGAAAAATTTTAAGAAACAGCTATTATCTAGCAGCCGTGATAAGATCATGATTACTATTTATAAGTGAGGGGAATCTTGCCCTGGTTCCCTACGTCTTCCATAGAATCAGATGATGAGTTGGTAAATTCATCCAAAGTAAGGAAATGAGCAATTTGCCTAAAGGTCAGCCAGTGAGTTGGTAACGTGGCTAGAATTAGAATGTAGCCCTCCCATTCTTAGCCACAGCGCCGGCGCTGTCACCTCCCCCGCCAGCCCACCCGTCCAGCTTTGGGGTCTTGTCCTCATTGCCCACCGATCCTTGTTTTCTCCCTGTCCCTTTTTATCTCCCACCCTGCCCTTCAAAGCTTCCTCTGGGTCTAGGGCTCCAGTTTTCCAGCTCCACAGGACCGAGGCCTGGGCACCCCCAGATCTCCCCTTGAGACTCCTGGGCCCCAAGAGGAGAATGTCACAAAAGGAAAGCCCCAACAATTTTTGGCTGTCTGCCCAGAGCTCCAAGCTTCCCTGAACAGGGAAGATGGAAAGCATGGCGGGAAGTGAGTCTAGAGAATTCCTAATGAAGGAGAGGGAAGCCTTCCAGTGGGTAGTTTTCCAGGCGTGTCTTTTAAAACTACCCTATCCCCTTCCGCTCACATCTTCCTACCAGCCCTGAGAGCTTTGCCGAGCTCCTGAGTACCCATCTTGCCTCGAAAGAGTGAAGGAAGTGGAATGAGAATCAGTTAATGTGCTACTTGTTAGCAGCTCTGGTAAAAATAACGCAACCTAGCACCTAAGCAGGCTGGATGGCTCAAATGGAATTTGGAGATTATCTGTGGGCAGAATTGGCTACTGTTAAGTCACAATTAGCATGGGTTCTCTCTTTTCAATTAGTCTGGACAATGCAGAACTGGGTAACCATGAAAAAAAGGTTAATGTTACTGCTTTATTTGTAAGGCCCCAGTTGCATGTAAGCACGAGCCAGGACGTCAGGAAATGATTGCTAGATGGACACACACACACACACACACACACACGGGAGCACTCTTCATTCAGAGCCTGTAGGCTCTCTTTCTGAATTTAAGGGGAAAGATCTGTTCCATCTTCTAAAAACCCAGATCACCTCAAACTGCCTCTTTTAAGGAAGTCACCAAAAATCCCAAATCTTGCTCCTCATTCACAGGTCAGCCACTTCATAAAATTTTAGCCCTGCATGAGCAATGGGGACCCTCTCCCAGATGGTTTCCCTACCTCTAGGGACGTCAGAGTTGTAAAAAGAGTGCCAGGCACTGTGCTCTTTTTGTCCTGCTCTTCCTGGTCCTTTCATGCGATATAAAGTTTGCCAGCGTTTCAGAGGGAACAAGTATTTATAATGATTTGAAACACATTTTTTTTTTGCCTTTTTTTTTTTAAATCATCCCATCTCTTAAATGATTGTAATGTTACCCCTGGGAAGATGTAAATTTAGTCCTTATTTAGTCATCTCCCAAACATCCAGGAGTTTTTTTTAACCATCTTCATTTTGATTGCACTCTTCTTCCATTCCATGGAAAAGAGTTGAGTTTGGCCCCATTGGTGATAACATTCAGAATTCTACTCGAAAGATTCTGGAGTTTTAGAACAGGAAAAAAAATGCTGGAAGTCTTTAAAAATACTCAAAGCACAAAAAAATAGGATCTAGACAATGGAGATTGGGGTTATGGTTGGGTTTTATTGTTCTTTAATCCTGAGCAATATTGAGCTTAAGAGCTTTTTCTTTTAATCCAAGATGTTAGAGTTCAGCCAAATTCCATATAACAGATTAAGACAGCTCTTGCATGCCGCCCCATAATAAAACATGTGTGTTTAAGTAAGATAGCTCGGTACATTTTTACAGTATTCTAGAAATTATTCAAACTCTAAAATTGCTTCCAATCTCTTTTTTCATCTAAATGGCAATATAAGATATGCCAGCTAGCAAGTAAGAGGTAAGAAAAGTACTGTTTAGTGAAATGTCTGCAATTTATGCCTCTATAACGGGTTTAGGAGAAAGCTTGTATTATTTAGATAATGTCAGTTTGTAGCAATCTAAATTTCTGCCTCTATAATAGGCATATATGTTATTTGGGCTTTTAACTTGGTTTTTACAGCTTTACTTCGCCCTGCTGCCTGTTATTAAAATGCACAGTTAAAATGTATAATTCCACAGATTACCATAGAAATAAGCAAATTAATTCAGGTGTCCAGATTATACCATATTTTTCATGGATTCTGTATAACAATCTAGAAGCTTTAGCATTCAGTTCTACTCGTAGTCATGTATTTTGTGTTACTTTGAAATTGCCGTATATCAAAGTTGGTTTTCTTTATGCAGCATTTTTTGTCCTCAAGAAAATACTGAAGAAGCCCTGTTGTTATTGCTGATTAGTGAGTCAATGGTAAGCAGAATGTGTTTTTACATTTCTTTCCCCTGTTCCTATAGTCCCTTTTTTGATATGCAACTCCATCAGTATAATGACTTTTTCTTGGGAAAAGAATACTTTCTACAGGGGATACCTGGGTGGGAAAAAAGCAATACAGGTTTAAAAAGGGGGATGTTTCTTAATTCTTGGACTGGCTAGAAATGTCCTTTGGTCAGCCAAGAGCATGGAGCTTCTCTTCCCTTAGCAATTAGCAGGCATCTGAGTTCATTCATTTATCCAAGTATTGATTAAACACTAACACAACTGTCTATAGGTAAACTACAGCTAAAATGACCACCCAAGGACCCTTAAAAGGGAGAAGAAGCCCCGAAAAGGATCCTTTATGAGCCTTCTCAGTTTGCCTTGGTGGGAGGGAGAATTTGAGGATAAATCACTCGTTGGATATGTGAACCCCTGGTTTTTAGAGCAGGAGCCTGATGAAACTGCCTCATCCTCTTGCACAGGTCCGTCCTCTCCCCAGGCCCCCACCTGTTCCCCAGGCATTGCACATTCCCAGGCCGTGAGAGCTCACTCCTGTTACCTGGCTCTGCTGTTGTGAGAGAGTTTTTGCCAGACCATCAGATTCCTTTGAAATGTTTTTTAGCGTTTGGCCAGGATATCAAATTTTAGGTCTAGAATTTCATCGCTCATCATTTATTTACTTTACTCTGCATATCGCTAGGCAGGATGACCCTGGCTTGAACCATTTGGAGTAGTACGTGTGATAGTAGTTAATACCTTGGCAGGTAAATGGGGTGTGTTGAGCACCTGAGCAGAACGGCAAGCTCCTGGAACTTGAAAGGACCTAGAGGTCCTCACATCCATTCACTCATTTTGCGGATGAGGAACCTGAGGCCCAGAGCAGGCAAAATGGATGCATCACGCAGTGGTCTCTTGCTCTTTCTGGTAGATTGTACTGCCTCCTCCCACCTCTCCCATCCCACAGAGCAGGCAGGAGGAGAAAGGGGAGGAAAAGGAATCATAACTGAAGCCAGAGAAGGTGCTCCCCTTCTTCTCCAAGCACGCAGTTTAAATGGGGGTTTGAAATACACTCAGGTGAAAAAGACTTAGAAGTGGAGCGCAAGAAGAACGTGTGTGCTGAGTGAAGGAGGGATCGGAAGAGGCTGGGGTTAGTCAGGGAGGGTAGCCTTCTTGCCTTCATTTAAAGCTTTGGGGTTTTTCGTTCTGCGAAATGGCCCAGAGATGTTTACAAGAGCAAGACTGCTTGAGTTACCACTTCTTTTTATTTGGAAGCTCCTTGACGTCATTGGCCTTACTTCCTCTGAAGGAAACAGGTTGCCCCCTTGGCTCATCTTTCCTTGACTCTCAGCTGGGAACTTAGGACGGTGTCATTTACATTCTCTACTCTGCCTTGGCACAATCAGGGAAGGCATATATGTTAACAGGCTGGCACTGGTGGCATCCAGTAACTGTTTATCAGATGAGCAAGTCTCACTGTGCTTCATCATCATCATCGATGAGGGCCAGCTCATGTTGGCCTCCAAGCTAATATTCCCTCGTTCTAAGCCAGACTCTTCACCACTTGGCAGTTAACTTCCTTTGGGCAAGCTTGGTTGGTTACATTGTAAAAGTTCTGAAAGCATGGTGACCACACATTTTTAGATTTCTTGAACAATTCTGTTTGAAAATATTGTGTTCCATTGTCAGATCATGTTTTCCAGGTTAGAATTTGGAAAACATGGCCGCATGTCTAAAATGCTTGCTCTAAGTGTAGAGGTCTTGGGAATGATGTCTCCAGCTCTCCTGCTCCTTAATTGAAGTGATAGAAACTAAGAATTCTAGAAGTTCGAATCCCTTTGAGACAGTCATATTTGGCTCTGTGGTCTTAAATTTTCGGAAAATCTCTTCAGAAGCTGGTGAAATCCAATGACATCATCAGTAAATTTGAAGGACTAGGTTTCCAACCAAAATAATTATGTTCTCCTTGTAAATCATTCCGTAATTATGTAGGTAGAAACCTAAATTAAGTTGCCTTGGGATGCCTTTTTTCATGTCCCTTGACTCCTTGATTTTTCAGTTTTTAGACAGAAAATGAATGTGCTCAATTTCAGAACCAAAACGAGAATTGCTGTGCTTTTTTGGTGTCTGAGAAAATTGTATTCTTCGTTGGTTCTGACTTTAACTTAGAAGCATAAATTTGTCCATAGTCTCTCCACCTACCAGAAATCATGTGGAATTGTACTGCTTTCTCACTTCAAATGAAATTAGCTTTCCCCAGGAGAAAAGGGTTATCAGAGCTATATTTGCACAACTACCACTGAGACGGTATTCTTGGATATTTATTGTTTGTGAATCTCTTTGATGTTCTATATTGTACCTTTTTAATCAAAAGGCACTGATAGACTCTCTAAAAATTTTTTTAAAAAGAATGCATTTGGCATAACTTGAAAATCTCTCTTAAATAGTATTTTGTTTTGTTTTGTTCTCTTCCAGGCATTGGTCTCAGTATGGAACATTTATAGCAAATAAATAAGATGAGACCACTTATAGCAGTCCCTATTTGCCTCAGAGCTTCTTTTGTTGGCTCAGAAGTCATTCCTAACAAGAAAAACTTAGAATGAAATCTTCAAAAGCAGGCTTGTTTCCATGAGAGATGACTCACTTTGTAGGAAGTGGCCTGTCTTATACATTCTTATTTGTCTCTGACATTTAAGAGCAAGGAGTTTTAAAGTGAGTAAGTACTGATGGGTGGCTGAAAGTAAATGCCTTGGACTCACACACAAAAAGCAAGCATTTTGTCTCATTAGTGAGAGAGAAGGTGTTTGCGTAGCCTTTCCGAATGTCAGGCTGGAAGATAAACATCAGCCTGGACAAGTGGCCCTGATCCCTCATGTACCACTTTTTCACAGGGAAAACTGAGGAGCCCGCTCTGTGCTCCTAGGAACAGATAGATCTGGGACTTCCATTAATTAGCAGGGGGAAAAAAGACAGGCAAAGTCTTAAGTGTACTGATTCTGAACTCCTATTAGGGAGAAAAGGAAAATGAGCCAGCAGTTAGAGTCTCTAATACATGTGATATGTCTGGAGGAATCTGTAGAAAAATTAAATTTCAAAAGGAGTGAAAACAAGTTGCTGTAAAGAGCATTTGATTTCTAGATAGATGAGATTAATAAGCTTGAATGTGCCTGCTTTATTTCTGTGCTAAGCAGCGGAGATGTGAAATAGGCAAGGTGCTCTCTTGAGTCCTCTGTGGTAATGTCTTTTAAAGCCAAAATCTGTTTGCTTCTTGCTTTCTCATATGCATCTGTTTTGTGCATCCCTAAGCAAGACTGAATTAGTCTTTGTAGTCTGTTCCAGTGAAGATGTCATATAGGGATTTGAATGTTGCTTTGGTGATAGAGGAAAAGTGTGATATATCTCTGTAGGATGGATGGAATTTGATGACACCATTTGATGATGGGACGTGTGGGGCTGGAACTTTTCTGCCACTCTTTAGAGCAGAAGCAGGATCTACAAGTGGGGCGCAGCAGGGCCTCACTTGATGGATTATTCTGCTGTTCCAGAGCACTGCTGTGTCTGCAGCGAGGCAGTCTGTGAACCTGAGCCCAGGAACGATCACCCTGCCTTGCATCAGCTCCTAAAGCTTCCTCCAGACACCTGCTGACAGGTACAAGTGTCCTCTAGGATCACACGTCCAGGCCTTCAGTGTTGGCATAATACCATGTACCATGTGCCCTGGTGCTCTGGGGATTGAATAAACGACCGGAGGTGACAAGCCCCTTACTCATTCCTGCCCTTGTCTCCAGGCCCTTGGCAAGCTGTTAGGGGCAGGAAGGCCCAGATTCTTCTCTTTACAAAGTGATAGTTATGTGCATGGGCTGGCTCATCATCTTCTTCTGTCTTCCATGTTGTTTTCAGGCCAACCGCGATGCTGTGCTGAGCAGGATACCCGAGCACAAGAGCGACCGTCTCATCAGTTTGCAGAGCGCATCTGTGGTCTATGATTTACTGACCATCGCTCTTGGAAGAAGAGGCCAGTATGAGATGCTGTCAGAGGTACAGCCCTTGAGTCTGGTTGACTTCCAGGTGGTGTGTGGTGCTGGTAGTGTAAGCACTGGGAAGAGCTGTGAGACCCAGTCCTGGCCTCCACTCTGTCATGGCAGCCATGTGACCTTGGTTCCATCATTTAACTTTGGTTTTCTCCTCTGTAAAATGGGAATTGGGCTAAATGATTAGATGGGGGAATGCATTGGCAGTCCCTTCCTACCAATGGTCCATAAACCCACTGGCTATGAGATTGTGTGTGAGGGGAGGAAAGCATTTCTCAAGAAGTTTCTCTTTCGATGTAATTTCCACCATAACCAAAAATCTCCCATCTTTGATATTAATTTCCTTATAAAATAGGTTTCATCTTATTTAAAGTACCAATGCATAACTCTGGTGAAATGGCGACTTCAGGTGAGTGTGTTGTCAGGTGAGCTGATGTAGGCTTTCATGAAAGGAAACTGTCTTCATTTAGAGTCTTTTGCTTGTTCACAAGAGACCTCAGTTGATTACAGATCTTGTATGAGGTACCGTCATCTCATTCCCTCAACTGCTAAGAAATATTTAGGATGGAATGTTGACTGTTTTACAGTTTCAGAAGAATCTGGTTAATCTTGGGCTGTGGTGGTGCATTATTGACTTGTTGCCCAGAATACCGAGTTCCACCGTGGTGAGAGAGATAAGCAAGTAACAAGATCTTTTTATCTTTTCTGTAGTGGAGAGAAAAGAAAGAAAGAAAGAAAGGAAGAAAGAAAACAACTCATTTTGTTAAAATGAACTTTTCCATGTTATTTATCCTTCTTTTTCTAAATTTATACACATTGCAACAGCCTCTGGGCACGAGGACAGGGAATGAAATGCAGTAACAGATTGGCTGAAATCAGATAAGCACCCGACTCACCCTCTAGCCTGCCGGTGCATCGTCACATTAGGCAGGAGCCTTGGAGAACAGATGAGCCTGCGTGGCTTGGATCTTTTTTTAGTCTTTGGTTTGGTGACTATACAGGGCAATGGTTACTCAGTCTTCAAAAAAAGCCCCTCACAATCCAGCTAGATAAAGCCGTGGGTCCAGATGTTCCTGTCACACACAGTACACCCCCTGGGGCTCTGCCCCGGCTTAAGATTGGCCCAGTTCTTCACACTCGGGGTGCTTTGATTTCCTGGGACCCTCTCCTCCCAGCCAGCTTAGTTCCTGTCTGTGCCTCTGCCACGGAGCCCATCTGTGGGGACAGTGCCACCCAGCTCACTTGAGTTCTTTTTTCCTCCAGACAAACCACTAAATATCTCTCTGGGTCCAGGTTGAGTGTGCTTTGCATGTCTACTTTCATCCCATTGTGTAGCAACAGAGCTTTTCCCCAGCTTGAAATTCGCCTACGTCCAAAACAGGTGTGAGGAGCTTGAGGTGGCTGGTTTGGTTGACAGGCTGGGTGGCCCCTGCCCACAGACTTCTTGTCATGCCATGAATGTCTCTAGGGGGACGGCTGTCACCCTAGCAGCATTCCTCTACAAGCTGGGAGCTCCCTGGCATGTGTCTCCTTCCGGCGCAGAATACTGGGACCTTGTTTTCACCCAGATGACTTTCACCTTGTTATCCCATGTAGCTTCCATCTTGTGGTGACGACCTGACGCTGAAGTCACTGGGTAGTCTGGTTGGTTGCCGGAGTCTTTGCAATTCAGGATTTCACTGCCCTGGTCACATTTAAAACGTTGGCGACAGGGCCAGAGGTTGCCTTGAAGGTGCTGGAGTAGAAGGATGGGAGAAAGGGAAATTTGTCACCACATATACCGTGGAGCCTTTTGAATTTTGTACTATGTGTTTTATCTAGTAAAAATATAAGTCAATTGATGAAATATGTAAAAAGGAGGACATGCAGTTCGTCAACAATGTGTGTGCAGTCCCTGTTCTGTGCCAGGGGCTGTGATTAAGGCTGAGGATACAGCCACCAGTGAGGCGTGGTCCCTGCCCATGACAGCTCCCAGTCTAGAGGGAGACAGCCAAGCAGTGGGCAGTTGCCAACCTGTGTGGCTGAGTCTGGGGAGGGCTCCATGCAGAGTCTGCATCCAGGAATAAAGGATTGGAAGACTTGGCTTCAGCCTTTCTTGCTGTTTCTACTTAGTTTTGCAGTTAGAGCTTCCTCCAGCAAACATTTGACCGCCATATTGTCTCAGATCTTCTAACTAAAACTGGTGGTGTCGTGGGAGAACGGTGAAAGTACACGGCATCTTGGGGCAGCGGTTCCGTCTTTGGGTGGCTTGGTTACTGCAGCAGGGGCTGGGTCCACCCTCGGCTCAGCAGGGACCTTCTCTCCCTTGGTCTCAGGCCACATCTTACTTAGAGTGTCCTGCTTCCCTCATTTGCTGGGGTTTTGTTTTTTTTTCTTCTCATCTGCTCATCCATTTTCTCAGGACCTTAGGTTAAAAGGCTAACTGGATTTGTTTTTAATTGAGGTAAATTCATCTAACATAAACTTAACCATTTTAAGTGTGTAATTCAGTGGCATTTACTACATTCACAATATTGTGCAACCATCACTTCTATCTAATTCTAAAATATTTTCATCACCCTAAAAGGAAACCCTGTACCCATTAAGCCGTTATTCCCCATTCTCCCTCTCCGCAGTCCCTGTCAACTACTAATCTGCTTTCTGATTCTATGGATTTACCTATCGGGGGTATTTTATATAAATGACATCATCTAATAGTGACCTTTGTAACTGGCTTCTTTCACTTAGCACAACGGTTTCAAGGTTATCCACGCTGTAGCAAGTATCAGTACTTCATTCCTTTTTGTGGCTGAATACCATCCCATTGGATAGACACAGCACAGTTTATCCATCGTGCAGGTGGTGGGCAGTTGGCTCTGGGGGGTGGTGCTGCTGTGGGGGTAACTGGAGTTTAAACGCCTCTGTTACTTCTTTGGGCCCACGACTGTTAGTGATTCCAATTATTGTCGTTCATCCTTGTGGTAATACATTCTATTTCCCTGTCTTCATCTCCTGCATCATCATCAGAGTGACCTTTCTAGAACGTGGGAATGGGCATGCCACTCTTCTGTTCAGAAATGTTTGATGGCTCTTCCTCTTCCCGCTTCTTTTTCTCTCTTTTTCTGGTGTTTTGTGTTCCTTTTCCGCACGTAATGAAATTGACATCATTGTTTATCTTTCTGCCACACGCACCAGCCCTGCAGGCTCCTCAAAGAATCAAACAATACATACAAATATGGAAAAGAAAATAAAAGTCATTTACAATCCCGCTCTCCTGAGATAATTGACTACGCATTGATGTTTCAGAGACCGTCTTTTCATGTATCTCCTTATGAATAAATGCACATACATCTATGTAAGTTTCAAGGAAGAAGATAGTATCATAAATGTTTTGTTGTGCATATTCCCAATCATTCGTCTCCCCTCTGTTGGCACCACACCCCATCACTGCCTCCTCAACTCCCAAACCCAGATCAGCAGCTGGTACAGCCTGCTTGTGCCCCTTGCTAACGTGTTCCGACCACATCCCCCTCAGGCTGGTCTGTAGGCAGGTCCTCTGCCTCAGAGACACTGCAGAGACCTTCCTTTATTTCGGGCAGAACCTTTGTGAACAGAAGAGTTAATAACCACCAGGCTATTGTGAGAGAAGTCTTACCTCCTTCTCACCCTGTCCTCATTCTTTCTTTCCTTCTCTTGTCCCCAACCAACATCATGTCCACATCAAGACACAGCATGTTTTCCTTCTTCTGGCTCATCTCCTCCACTGACCTGGGCCCCTCTGCACTCCTGCACTCACAGAGGAAAGTTGGGGGGCACCACTGCCGCGCTTCCTAGCACGGCAGCTCGTCTCCTCTCCTCCTGTCATTGACACCTTTGGTGTGCTGTGCAGCATTGTGCGGACCCAGCCTTTAAGAAGTGTGCATGGGGGGAAGCAGAGCCACTTTCACGAGAAAACTGTCCTCTCTCTGTCTCCTCCTTCAGCTGTGTTTATTCAAGATGGAAGGCTCCTTTCCCATCTCGAGTTTGGTGCCCTTTTGTATGCCCACATAATGCCCCCTTTTTCTCAGGGCACTATTCAGCCAGATTCTGGGCAAGGAGCATCATGCAAAGGAAATACAAATCAAAGGTTTATCACATCCTCATTCTGACAGGTTTAAATAGAAGCACAATGTCTACCATAACTCCAGTGCTATGAGTTTTCATGTTTTTTAAAGACTAATTGTGAGCCCTGCCGAAAGGTTTGTGTAGGAAGGAACACTTCTTTTTTTTTTCCCCTTTAATTTAAACAGCAGCACTAGTTGGCATGACAACCTGCGCTATTAAAAGTAAAGCAACAAGCACGGCTTCCTCTGTTTTTCAGAATGAACCCAAGCTGCTAAGGAGGTTTGTTTCTTGAATTTGACTATTAACGGCTCCATTCTGACAGAATGTTATGGGGTCCTTTTTGAAGGGTGTATGTGTCCCCTCTACATAGACATGGCAGCTTTAAAGACAGAAAGGGTATTTTTATCTTTCCCGTTGAACTCATATTCATTTGTTTATGGTTAGTCTCGGCAGCATTATAGTTCTGTGGGTAGAATTGTCTGGCTAGTGCTTGTACCAAAGGGACATTTACACATGCCTAACCCGAACACTTACCTAATCAAGGGGCATTGTGAAAAATCCTTATCTGTCTACTTAAGTCTGTTTCACAGGCCACCATTTGTTAGTTTACCTTAGAGTTTGGTATTTCATGCAGCCCCACTCGTACTGCCGAAAGCCGACCTTGACCTAGGTGTCAAGGTCCCTAGAAGGCGTCAGTGTGGCCTGACACAGATGGAGCCGCAGGCTTCTGAGAAGTTAAGGCAGAGTGTTTGGTTCATGGTAGGTGCCCAATAAAATCTTGCTGAATAAACTGAGGCTTCAAAGTCAGTGTTCTCATCCTGCTCCCTTTTCTTTGGTTTCGTCTCCTTGTAGATGTGCAATGAGTGTATCTTCCCCAGGCAGGCCCAAGGTTAAAGGTCATTTACCTGGGAAGTAGGCCGCAGCAGAAGAGGTGGGCCCAGCTTGGGGCAGAGCATTGGTACAGATCCCAACTCTGGTCCAGCTACAGAGGTCAGCCCACTAGGGATCAGCTCTGTCATTTTGCATGAAGAATCTCAGCCACTGACGTGGCCACTGGTACCTTCGTTCCCACCATTATGGAAGTGTTTTTTGAATTAGGCATCATTACTCTCTTCTTATGGCCCTCGAAAATTTTTTTTAACTTTTAATTTTTTAACTTAAATTTTTTTTTTTAATATGCCATTGTAACCTTTTTAAAGTATACAATTCAGTGGCATTAATTGCATTCACAGTGTTGTGTAACCATCATGGCTATTTCTAAACTTTTCCATCACCCCAAACAGCAACTCGGTGCCCATTAAGCAATAACTCCTCATTCTGCCAACCCCCATAACCTGGTAACCTCTAATCTACTTTCTGTCTCTGTGGATTTACCTCTTCTAGGTACATCATATAAACGGAATCATGCAATACTTGTTTTTTGTTTCTGGTTTATTTTTCTTAGTCTAATGTTTTCAAGGTTCAGCCGTGTTGTAATAATACATCTGATCGCATGTATCAGAACTTCATTCCTCTTTATGGCAGAATAATTCTATTGTGCATATATGCCACATTTTGTTTATCCATTCATCTACTGATGGTCATGTGGATTGTTTTCACCTTTTGGCTATTGCGAGTAATGCTGCAATGCACATTGGCATACACATATCTGAGTTCCTGTTTTCATTTCTTTTGGGTATATATCCATGACTGGAATTGCTGGGTCATATGGTAATTGCATGTTTAACTTTTTGAAGAACTGCCAAACTGTTTTTCATAGCAGCTCCACCATTTTACATTCCAGGCAGCAAGGCACAAAGGTTCTAATTTCTCCACATCCTCACCAACACTTGCTGTTTTTTGTTTTTCGTTTTATTATAGTCATCCTAGTAGGTGTGAAATGATATTTCATTGTGGGTTTGATTTGCATTTCTCTGTTGGCTAATGATGTTGAACATCTTTTCATGTGCTTATTGGCCATTTGAGTATCTTATTTGGAGAAATGTCTATTCAAGACCTTTGACCATTTTTAAATTGGGTTGTTTGTCTTTTTATTGTTGAGTTATAGGAGTTCTTTATTTATTGTGGATAAAAAACCCTTAACAGATACATGATTTGCAAATATCTTCTCCCGCTCCATAGGTTTTTTTCATTTTTTTGACAATGTCCTTTGATGCATAGAAGTTTTTAATCCTGATCAAGTCTGGTATATCAATTTTTTCTTTTGTTGCTCATGCTTTTGGTGTCATACCTAAGAATCCATTGCCAAATCCAAGGTCGTGAAAATTTACTCCCATGTTTTCCTGTAGAACTTTATGGTTTTCACTCCTGTATTTAGATTGTTGACCCATTTTGAGTTAATTTTCTATCTGGTATCAGGTAGAATCCAGCTTCATTCTTTTGCCTGTGGAAATCCTGCTGTTCCAGCAGCATCTGTTGAGAGATGTTTTTTTCCCATTGAATGAACTTGGCACCTTTGTCAAAAATCAGTTGGCCATAGATGTGTGGCTTTATTTCTGGGATTTCAGTTCTATTCCATTGGTCTATATATTTATCCTTATGCCAATACTGCACTGTTTTGATTATTGTAGACTTGTTGTAAGCTTTGAAATCGAGAAGTGTGAGTCTTCCAACTTTGCTCTTTTTTCAAGATTGTTTTGCCTATTCAGAACCCCTTGCAATTCCACATGAATCTGAGGATTGGCTTTTCCATTTCTGCAGAAAAGACTGTTAGAATTTCGATGGAGATATTGTTGAATCTGGGGATCCCTTTAGTTAGTATAGCCATCTTAACAATATCTTATGTTTTGATATCACGTGTGAGTTTTACCTCTCTAAACCTGTCCCCTTGTGTGGAAATACAGGTAATAATAGGACCTACCTCCAACGGTTATTGTGAGGATTAAAGAGAGAGTGTATGCAAAGTGTATGTTACTATTCTTATTGGTGGTGTTGATAATCTGCTTTCTAATGTAAAAATCTCCTCTGTAATAACCCTGGCAGATTATCCTTGACTCTTATTAGAGTCTTACATTGCGTAGTGAAAAAACAGCCTTGGAGTCAGGCAGATCTGGATTCAAATCCTGGTTCTACCTTTTCCGCTGTGTGACTTTGGGAAAGATACTTAGCCACTCTGTACTTTCATCTCAGAGACTGAAGCTCAGCGAGACAGTAGGTGTAAAATAGCCAGCACAGCTCTTGGTATGTAATACCTACCATTCCATTTCCTCTCTGGTTATTAGAAAAGATTGATCTGAAATTCGTCTCCTTGTAACTTTCAACTATTCTCTCTTTGGAGCGATAGGGCAAGTCCTGCCTCAATGACAGCCTTCCAATTTTTGGAGACAGCTGATATATTGTCTTCTTTCCTCTAGCATAAAGTGCCCCATTCCTTTAGTCTAGGGGTTGGAAACTTTTCTATACAGGGACAGACACTAAATATTTTAGGCTTTGGGGACCAAGAGGTGAAATGAAGGCTATAATATAGGTATAACCAGAGAGGAAACAAATTTTCACAAGATTTTTATGATGAAATTCAGAATATAATTACTGAGTACAAGTGTTTGTAATATAGGTCCTTTAATGAGAAGAATGAGATTATTTTGGGGGATAACACTTTCCTTAATTTGGGTTTAAAGTTAGTATTTCCTCTCATCCAATTGATGGCAAATGTTCATCTATAAAACAATTTTAGCTTTTTGACCCTATAAAAATGGGCGGCAAGTCAGATTTGGCCATTAGGCCATAATTTATAGCCTCTATTTTAGCCCTTTTTGATATGACATCATCTCCAGATTCTTTGCATTTACTGCACTCCTCAGTATTTTCTTGTTTGTCCACGGCCCCCGTAAAGGATATCTGATGGAATGCATGCTAACACTTGGTCCATATTGATTCATTCGTTCAAGCATTCATTGAGCACCTGTTTTGTACAAAACACACCTCTGGGCAGCACCCCGCACTCCTTTCTTCCCTCCCTTCAGTCTTGCATAGGTAAAGTGGCAGCCGTGGTTCAAGGGTTAAAACCTGGTGCCCCAAGCCAGGGGAGATAGACTGAAAACAAAGACCGAAAGGTGAGAAGTGTTTAAGGAAGGAGGGGGTAGAGGAATGAAATGCCCACTCCTTGAATCCAGTGATTCATTTTGCGAGAACAACAAAGAGCAGAAACATCAGCACAACAGTGGCTGGAGCAGTATTTGTGTGGGACCCTGGAGACCCTTTACTGGCTGTCAAACTCCATCAGGTTGTTTCATATAGTTGAGCAGAGAGCGTGCCAGAGGATGACGTCCACCGTTCAAATTCTGTAATGAAGTCTGTGACCTTTGAAAAACAGCCCACTCTCCACTCCTCCCACCATGGCCAGGGGCAGTGGTGTCCTTTAATTTAAGCATTTGCCAAAGCAGTAAAGCTTTGAGACTCCTCTGCTTGGAGCAGTATTGCTGTTTTAGGGGAAAAAGAGAAATGGGAGGGGGGGCACGGATGTGGACTGTGCTTTATCTTACTTCCAGTTTAAAGGGGAGAAGACTCAAGCAAGACTTGATGGACATCTTCTATATTTTCTCAAAACCTGGGGCGGGGGGCTATTTGTAGCTGAGAGTCCCATAAGCATACCTCTTAGAAGCTTTCCCCAGACACAGACTCCCCTAAAAATAGATCTCTCAAACTTCACTTTGATTTGTACTTTTATTCTTAGTTAATTAGAAATAAGGGCTCTGAGCTGAGCATCGTTCAGGTCTGCCACTTTGTGACCCTGGCCAGGTCCTATCTCCTCACTGGGTCTTAGTTTTCACATCTGAAAAGTAAGAAGAGACGAGATAATCTTGAAAGTCTCAATACGCTCTCTGATTATGTCATTCTGTGGGTCTAAGATAATGGTCCAAAATATCTCAATTGCTTACATAGTTTTTCATTGCTAAAAGTAAAGATATGACATGTTATCTGTGTACCATGTTAAATTAAAAAAAATTGTTACACAACTGCAAGGAATTACATTTATTAACTGACTCATTAAGTATTATGATGTAGAAAAGATCATGTTTCCAGTCAATAGAAGGATCTATGTTAGGAGAACTTTTAGGATAAGGCCAACCTGTCCACCACGGTGAAGACAGTTCACTATTTTATTCGTTCTATTTTAATAGTGATGAATTTTTGACCTAAGCTCCAGGCTAAATTTGAGGGGTATCTGATTATTTTATTCCTGCCCTCTCCCCCATGGATTTTTGGATGCTGAATCTCACCCTTGAATTCCAAAAATAGACTTTGGCTTTTCCTTGCTTGTGGTATTGTACAGCTGTCACTGCCATGCACCCAGTTCGTGTAATTGGGCTTTGCGTACTAGGAAGGTAATTGCTAAATCCCCTTCTTATGCCAGAAGAGCTGCTCATTCCGGAGCCCCCTCAGAGATGGCTGATGTATGAAAAGCCAAAATAAGAGACCGGAAAGGATAAGCTCTTACCACCAAAAGGAAACAGCATTTTCGCAAGTGACATTTTGACTACGACTCAAATGATTAGGAGCCGTTTAGAGTCTAATTATTGTTGTACCAAATATTCCTGGTATTAAATGAATGTTATCTGGGATTTAGAGAGGTGGCAGCAGGATGATTACAGCGACTGGGCCTGTCTTTCCTGGTAGAAATACTGCTACTGCCAAATTCATCTTCTTTTCTTGTCAGGCAGATGATTGAGAGATGTCACCTGCTATTTTGTGTGGGTGACTCAGGGATCTGCAGATCCGGTTTGGACCCCGTAATCCTCTCCCCAGGCCCACACTGCCCTCTCTCCATTGGACACCAGAAGTGAAAAAGGGCCAAAATCTAGCTCTCATCTCTCTCTTTCCGCTCAGAGGCTCCATTCCACTCTCCCTTTGCCATCCACTGGTACCGTCGCCCCCGTTCCCAGGGGTCCCCTTTCTCCCCTTCATTCCCCCTTCAGATCAAACCCTGAGCACCGCAGGATCTGTTCCTTCTTTGTTTCATAGAAGTGACATCAACAGTGACATGTTTATATCATGCACTCCGTGCCAGACACTCTTCTAAGCATTTTACCTGTATTGCTTCCTTTAACCCCATGACAACCCAATGGCTGGTGAGTAAGGAGTTTGGATTAAGCGTGGGCAGTTGACCGCAGAGCCAGGGCCTCCAGCACATGACTCCTTGCTCTCCCTTCCAGCCACCAGCCATGCTGGGCCTAGGTGACTGAAGCAGCTTCTTATATGCCCCCTCTCCCCTGTGCACAAAACGCCTACGTCTTCTTAAAAGTCCATTTCATCAGTACTTCCTTTAGACTGGAACCATTGTTAAAATGTGAATGCTTTTATTTTATTTTATTTTGTTTTATTTTATTTATTTTATAGCATATATTCTTTTCCTAATCTCCTCCACTCCATTAAAACTGGACATTTTTATTCTATCACATACAGATGGGATTAGGTGCTTAAAAGGGGTGGTCAAACAGAATTGGGCTGAGCCAACACCCTGTCCGAGGGGCAGAGGTTGTGGATAGCAGACATCCCAGTGACAACCCAAGTTCCTTTTTTTCTTCCATGCGTTCTTTGGGAGAGGGCGTCCTTTTGTGATGGAGTTATATTGACCTGAGCTGCTTAGGGATTTACATAATCTTGATGTTTACGGAACATAGGGCAGGACATGTTATATATCAAGCAGTGTGCTTGGCATCCAGATTTCAGGAGCATCTGGCACTGTCTGGGCACTTTTTCAGAGCCAGTGTGCTATCACCATGTATAAGATGCCAAGAGCCCACAGGAAGCCAGAGCCATCGGCTGTGACACCAGAGCTCAAACACCTCTGAATTGGGATGAAGGGCTAATTTGTAATTGTTGCCTTGTATTTCCTAACTCTCTTTATAACACCTGTTTGGCTTATTATAGGATGTGGGTTGTTATCATTATGAGAAAGGGGTCCAAACTGGGGTAGTCTGTGAGAGATGCTGCAGTGTAGAGGAAATGCATGAGTTGTGTAAACTGAGCACCTTTGAGATGGGCTGGGATGGTGCATCCTTGGCTGCTGTGGTGCTAGTGGATATCACGGGATCTGTGAAGTTTCCTGAAAATGCCACAAGCTGGTAAGGCCTCAGTCCTTGTAGCCTCAGGGAGCCCAAAGACGCCTGGGGAGCAATGGCATCAGCAGCAGCAAAAAATATTGCTGAATCTCAGAAATAGTTCAGGGAACACGTGGTACTTTTAGGGGCCTTTTGTTTAGCTGTACTTTGCTTTGTGCAGCATGAGTGGGCCTGGTAAGTAAAGTGTGAGTGGCGTGTCTGTAATTAAAGTCTCAGAGGCAGCGAGTGTTGTGGTTAAGAGCTCCAACTCTGGAACCAGACTGCCTGGATTCAGATCCTGGCTCCACCACCAGCACCCTGAGATCTTACATAGTCACGGAGCATGTCTGTGCTCCAGTTTCCTCATCCATAAACGGAGGACCCTGATGGTATCTGCTTATACCTTGCAGGATCGTTAGGATGGGCAAATGAGGCAGTTCTTGTAAAGGAACTGGAATAGCTCCTCGCTACATAGTCAATGTTATCCTAAAGCTTGTTGTCTTGGTCCATTTGGGCTGCTATAACAAAATACCACAGACTGCGTTATAAACAACATGTAAACTGGCTTACAAACAACAGACATTTATTTCTCACAGTTGGGGAGGCTGGGAAGTCCAAGATCATGGCTCCAACAGGGTCACTGTCTGGTGAAGGCTGACTTCTGGTTGCAGACTGCTGGTTTCTTGCTGGGTCCTCACATGGTGGGAGGGGCAAGGGAGCTCTCCTCTTTTATTAGGGCCTAATCGCTTTCATGAGGGCTCTACCCTCATGGCCTAATCACCTCCCAAAGGCCCCACCTCCTAACACCATCACACTGGGAATTAGGTTTCCACATATGAATTTTACAGGGGACACAAACACTCACTCCATACCACTTGTTAAGGAAATAAATAATAAACATGTATTCTAGTCTGGTGTGTAAAGTTGTGCACTATTTTCAAGGGTCTCAGATTGAATCCTTTCCTAAAATGAGGAAACGTTTTGTAAAGTACATAATTATTTCTGATATAATGTATTATAAATTTGAATTTTCATATATTAAATGTGGGTAAAGTGATAGGTATTATGCACTTTTCTTTCTTTAACCTTTATTTAGCACTTACTAGCCTGTATCTAAAGTACTGTTCTTGTTGCTTATATGTATTAACTAATTTAATCTTCCTGATAACTCTCTATATTAATTGCTACTGTATTTCCCATTTTACAGTGAGGAATCTGGGTATAGAGAGGTTAACAAGCTTGCCCAAATTCACATGCTTAATCTGTGGTGGTGCCTAGATTCTTATTTCTAGCCACTGTTCAGGTTGTAAATTCCCTATTCTGGAAGGTTCTCAGGCAGAAGTAGTACAACTACTTGTTGGGGGCTAGGAGGCCTCAGGGGATGTTACAAGAGGGGCCTGAAGCACCTTCAGGGCCTTGGTTGTAGGCAGCAGAACCTGACGGGTTAACTCAAGCAGAAAAGGCATTTATCGATGCCTCCTGCTCACAGGATCCACAGAAGGCTGAAGAATGGGCATGAGCAGAGATTAAGGAGGTAAGGCCCCTGCCCCAGTCTGGGAGGACCCAGTTCCCTCTGGAGGGCCTCCACCAACTCTACCGCGCCTGTGGCCCCCAGGCCTGGCCCCTGGAAGTAACATCCAATGGCCCCTCCCCCTGCCTCTCTAGCTCCAGAGGCAAAGTGCTGGCAGGACCATCTGATTGGCCGTGCTCAGGTCATGTGACACACACCTATTGCTTCCCTCCATTCACCCTGAGGTTTATTACTGGGAAGCAGAGAGGCTGCTTCCCTTCTAGCTAGGGTGCCCCACCCCTGAAACAAAAAAATCAGAAGAGTTTTGAGGTAATAGGCAGCCAAAATGACAAATGTCCTCTCCTTCGGGGACTTAGCTAGATGCTTCTCAAGATTCTCTGAGTCTACTCTGTAAGGGCTGCTGTTTCCCTGTGGCACCTGGAACGGAGCTCTCTACCAATTAGGCTTCCAATAAGTGTTTTTCGCTGAGTATAATGAGTATGTTAGCCTTTGGCACAAAAGAAAATAAGGCTGCACACTTATTTATAGCATCCAGCTTTTTGGTTCAGAACAGACTGTTTCAGCTGCTGAGCTCCTTTTGTTTATCAGGAAAACAGTTGATATTTATCATTTCTCTTAGCAAAAGGAAGAAGAAAAGCATTCAAACATTTCCATGTTTCTGTGTATATGTTTAAGTACTTAGTGGTTATATTGCAGTGAATTAGTCGAGCAGAGCTGTTAGAACAAGCCTCAGTTTTGATCATCAGCTACCGGCTTCTCTCCGCATACCGGCTCCTTTGGCTAATTCGAGCCAATGTGATTATCCTTCTGGTTTCCTCCTCCTTCAGCACCCCTCATCCGCCTGCCCTAAGTCAGTTTCTAAGTACTGTTGGCTTTTCATTGCTTGGCATTCTCTCCCTAACCTCTGTCCTCCCCACTTAGTCCCAGCCCATACCACCTACACCTGTATCAGGTCTTCTCTCACCCGGAATCTCATCTCATCTTGGATCTCGCATATCGCCTGCTTGATCTTCTCAGCAAGGTGCATTAGGTTTTTTTCCCCACTGTGCTTCTCATGGGCACCGTAATGGCTTCTTGTTGCTTGTCAGCATAGCAGAGCAGTTAAGAGAGTTCTGGGGTCAGCCTCAGATCCCAGCCTTGCCATTTAGTGTCTTTGTTAACAAGAGGTATGTCCAGATGTAATTAACAAAACCAGCTTATAGTGACTTAACCAAATATGAGTTTATTTTTTCCCAGGACAACAAGTCTGGTGAGAGGCTGCCGTCAGAGGCAGCTGCAGCATCTCATGGCCTCAGGGTTCCAGTGCTTTCTCTCTTTCTGCCCAGTCATTCCAGAGTGTGGCTTTGTCCTCATGCTTCTCAACTCCTGGCTGCCTCACCTCCAGCATCAAGTCTGTGTCCCAGGCAGAAGGAGGGGCCATGCTGAGAGCAAAGTATGCATCAGCTGAGGATGCCCTCCTCTTAAAGAGCTATCCTCGGGGCCTCGCTCAGGATATCCCATTGTCGAGATGGAGTCGAGTCACAAGTCCACTCCTGAGATTTTAGCTAAGCATGTTGCTAGTGTGATCAAAATGGAGGACCAGGGGCCGGCCCTGTGGCCGAGTGGTTAAGTTTGCCCACTCTGCTTCAGCGGCCCGGGGTTTCACAGGTTCAGATCCTGGGCGCGGACATGGCGCCGCTCATCAGGCCATGCTGAGGTGGCGTCCCACATAGCACAACAAGAGGCACTCACAACTAGAATATACAGTTATGTACTGGAGGGCTTTAGGGAGAAGAAGAAAAAAAAAAAAGATTGGCAACAGACGTTAGTTCAGGTGCAAATCAAAAAAAACCAAAAAACATAATAAAAATGAAGGACCAAGTGTTCATCTTACTTGGGATCTGCAGATACCCATCCTTTACCATCACTGGCAATAGTAGGTGTTTATTAAGTGCTTATTACTTCACTTTTTAATACGGCATATTTTTGTTTGGGTAGGTTTTCTCAGTAAATCACCTAGCATAATATTTACTATGACCTTCTCTGTAAATAACATGTAAAATTCTGGAATTCTTTTTTCTCCTCCTCCACCACCTCTTTACCTTTATTATTTCCTTCAGTTTGTCACCCTCGTGTAGCTCCTTTGTCTTTTGGCCCCTAGCCTCCTGCCGCTCCCTCCATCCTCCTACACATGCCCACCACAGTCTTTGAGGTGACCCTCACGTAAGCATTCTGTCCCCTCAGGATGAAGTTTTTGTTGTTATTTACAGCTTTTCTGTTCTTTTTAAAAACTCCTAGCCCTATTCTTTTTCTTTCCTCCCCATAACCACCTTATTCCATCTTTACAGAGAACACAGTGACTGGGCAGGAGCCCTTACGGGTCTCTCCTCTTTATCTTATGGAGCCTGCCTCCTTAAGAGAAGGCCTTACCTCAGGGGCCCATTTGTTCCAGGGACCTGGCTCTCTCTAGTCTTCTGGGACCTAATTTATCCCCTCAGCTTCTTCTCTCAGGGTCTTCTGTTCGTTCCTCTCAAGTTGCCTCCGTGAAAAGATAAGTGCGTACTTAAGTAGCCTTTCTTCCGCCTCAGCCCTTTGCTTCATACATCCTTTCCCTCACCTTGAGTCATCTGGCCCCAGGGCCTGGCATCCTCCTCCAACACACCCTGAAACTACGCTTGTGGAGGTTGGTCACCCGAGGCTAGCCTGTGGCCTCCACCTCTCTGACCCTGTTCTCCCTTCCCAAGACCCTGCTGAGTCCTGACATTCTGCCGCACCCTCTCCCCAGATTCTGCCTCTCACTTTCCCTTCCTGGTCCCTTTTCTCTTCTCTCCCCTTAGATAGAGATTTCTCCCAAGGCTCTGCCCTGGCTGCCCTCTCCCTGAACACTCTTCTGAGGTGATCTGATCTCTTCCAATAACTAATTCTTTTCTCAAATGTGTTTTTGTCCCAATTTGTTTTATTGTGATAAAATGTCACATAAAATTTACCATTTTAACCATTTGTAAGTGTACAGTTCAGTGGTATTAAACATGTTCATCATGTTGTGCCACCGTCACCACCATCCATCTCTAGAACTCTTTTCACCCTGTAAAACTGAAACTCTGTACTCACTAAACGATAACTCTCCATTCCTCCCTCCCCACAGCCCCTGGCAACCACCATGCTACTTTCTGTCTCTATGATTTTGACCACTCTAAGTACCTCATTTAAGTGGAATCATACAATATTTATCTTTTTAGGACTGACATTTCACTTAGCATAGTGTCCTCAAGTTTCATCCATGTTGTAGCATATTGCCGAATTTCCTTCCTTTTTTAAACCTGAATAATATTCCATTGTATGTATATATCACATTTTGTTTATCCATTCATCCAAGCAGCGTGGGTTGCTTCCATGTTTTTGCTATTATGAGTAATGCTGCTGTGAACATGGTGTACTGATGTCTGTTGAAGTCCTTGCGTTCAATTCTTTTGAGCCTGGCTTTGCACCATGTACCATGCTGTTTGGATTCCTGCAGCTTTGTAGTAAACTTTGAAATCAGGAAGCATGAGTCATCCAGCTTTGATTTTTTTCAAGATTGTTTTGGCTATTTGGGGTCCCTTTAGATTCCATCTATATTTTAGGATGGGTTTTTCTGTATCTGCAAAAATGTCATTGGGATTTTGACAGAGATTGCCTCGAATCTGTAGACTGCTTGGGGTAGTATGGACATCTTAACAATACTAAGTCTTCCGGTCCGTGAAACTGGACATGTTTCCATTTATGGCTTCTTTGATTTCTTTCAGCTTAGCTGTATGTCTTTTGTTAGACCTTTCTCTTGAGGCTCAGATTGTCTCTATTTCCAGTAAGCTACCATATGATACCTCAAACTCACCATGTTCCCTACCAAACTCATTAATAAAACACCTTTCTTCCCCATTATCCCTTTATTCTAAAAAATTTCTCTTTCTTTCTCTCTCTGTGTCTCTTTCTCTGTCTCTCTCTCATAAACACACACATACACACAGCACACACACGTGCATACACGTGGGCCTTCTATGCCGTGGGTGTGCTCCCAGATAGCTATACAGGCCAGAGACTCTGGGGGCCTCCTTCAGTCCCTACGCCTCACCAGCCACCCTGCTGATTGTAACTTGGACACATTTCTTAGTTCTGTCCCTTAGTTCTGAAGCCCTTGGAACCATTCTATCCCCCTTCTTCCTGGTCTCTGCCTCCATTCTGGTCTCACCGTCCCCCATCATAACATTCCTAAAAGTCTAATATGATTATGTCACTCTGTGCGGAAACCAGAGGCTCCTCCTTGACGGAGAGTGAAGTTCATTTGTAAAGTTTCCACCATGGGCAGGCATTGAAAAGAAAAAGAAGTCAGGATTTCTGCCCTTGGTGCTTTCTCATAGTAGGACTGGCCTGGGCTTGGCCGGGGAGGGTGAAGACAGTCACGTTAACATATAGTTGTGAGAACCAAAGCTGCAGTGGCGGAAGGAGATGGAACAACTTTGAAAAGGGGCTGCATGTCAGACTCAGGGACGTGGCCCCAGCCCGCCGCTGCCTTCCAACCTGATTCTCCCTGTCCAGCCCGTGTGCCGAGGCTGCATTTCCAGTGGACCACGCACCATCGCCAGGTCAAAGCACGCCCTGTCATGCCCCCTATTCCTGGAGTGCATTCCCAAATCATAGCTGTGTTTTTGTCCTTTTCATTAATCAAGGCACAGCTCAGATACCATTCTTCCAGGATGCCATTCCTGAATCCTGTGGTCACTTTCCAACAGTGCTTTCTGTTTCCTGCTCTTGGGGCACATGTCAGTCTGGGCCTTGTATTTGAGTTGTGTACCTGCCTCTTTCCTTGTACTAGATGAAAAGCTACTTGAGGTCAGGATTGTGTTTTAGTCAACTGTTCGTTATCCGTGCTTCTGGCCCAGTGCATCATACCCTGAGGGGACTCCTCAGCCGGGGTTTGGTGGTGGATTATGTCTTGAGCATTCAAGGGAAGCAGGTCATGTAGGACTTATCTTGGTGTGCCTAGACACAAACTCACACTTGTCCTTGTAACACTGGCAATTCTCAGATGTCTGCCTTTGTTCTTCTTTCAAACCAGTGCTTGGAGAGAGCCATGAAGTTTGCCTTTGAGGAGTTCCACCTCTGGTACCAGTTCGCTCTGTCACTCATGGCTGCTGGAAAAGTGAGTCGCCCTTTGTGCTATGCACTTCTCTGTGTCAGTGGTTAATGTCTTTGAATTCCAAGGGCTGATATGATACCTTGTAGAAGTCTAAACCAACTGTTTGAAACATTCCTGTGGTCATTTATAAATGGACAATCAAATTTAATGATTTGGGGGCCAACGTGGACACATCATTGGAAAGAAAAATTTCTGAAATATTTGCCTTTTCTAGCCATTGTAACTTCATCATGTGAAAATATGGCTTAAACTAAGGCTAATTCTTCAAACTGACCCTTTCACTCATAAACTTACTCCTAGAGAAGGAATCTTTTAGTTATCTTTAGCAATATGTTGTATTAGACAGTGTATGACATTGACAGTGTGGGCTGTGGAGTCCAACTGCTGGAGTTGAGGACTGGTGCTGTCCTCACAGCTGTGTGACCAGGGAGGTCCCTGAGTGTCTCAGTTTCCTCTTTAGTAAAATGGAGTAATAATAATATCTGCATCATAGAATTGTTATCAGGTAAATGAAATGATACCCACAAGGTGCCTAGGTTGGCACCCCCCCACACAGTACACACTCAGTAAAGGTCATAGCCATTGTTCTTCTTGTTAATTTGGGCCATTTAGTGAATCTGCCATTTAGCAAATTGTTAAGTCTGAGATTTAAGATTATTGGGGCTAATTGGAGACAGAAATTTGATATGGTATGCTTCAAATTGGATGGCTTATTTTTTATAATAACATAAGACTCCACTGTTTTTATTTTTTTCTTATTTTCACAATGGCTACACAAGTAGGGAACAAAATTAGGGTGATTCCAGTGAAGCATTCCCACTTGTTTTAACCACAGTTTACCCTCCTCTCACTCGAGAGCGCCACACTCTGGTTACCGCCATCCCTAGGCCCCTGCGTGGTTGGGCTCAAAGTTGGAAAACCTCTTTAAGAGGGCATCCTAACCAAGAGCCTTCTGGGAAAGGTTTAGTGTTTCGTTCTGTCAAAAATTTCAAGTTTCACAGAAATTATCTCCTTTTGCCAAGTCTGCTCGTGCTGTAAAGGTGCTGAAAGAATGTATCCGTCTGAAGCCCGATGATGCCACCATCCCTCTCCTCGCTGCGAAGCTGTGCATGGGCTCCCTTCACTGGGTGAGTAGGGTTGGAGTTGTCTGCTCGTGGCAGGGCTTCCAGCCTTTTTCATTTCAAGGCGCTGGGTGAGAAGAGTAGTAATTCATCAGCTACACAAATACAAGGCTGTTCAGAGTCCCAGACCGTTGGCCTGGGCCACAGGCCCCACCCACCCACCTGAGTTTTTCTATAAAGCAAAGAGTTGCCCTCACATGTAGAACCGACTTTCTACATTCCTCTTCCCTCACATGGGCTCTCCTCTTCAAATATTCTTCTTCAAATTTGAACTTGGGAATAGCCCAATTTGTAATAGTTCTATACTTCAAAAATATACCATTTGAAGAGAAAATAGAAAACTCAGCCTAATTGCTGAGATGGTGGTACAGATAATTGCCACATGCAAAGGAGTTTTAATTTCTTTTCTTTAACTTTGTGTCAAGATTAATGATAAGAAGAATTTTCTCCAAAGACCAAGCCACCTTGCTAGGGTTTTTTACCATTATAGTTCTTGCTGCTTGATTTTTTCCATGTACTCTCACCCAGCAGGACAAAAGTAAGCCATGTGAAGAAAGTGTGCTACTTTTGTTAGATTTCACTTGGGAAAACGTAGAAGAAAAAAGGCATTTTGAAAGAGCAGGCTCTCACCTGAAATGCACAGCTGTGAAAGCGATGTGTGGTCTGTTCAGGTTTCAATACTTCGGTGTCGCAAGGAGGGAACAACACAGGCCGGCCCCAGGAGTGGGCGGAGGAGTGGACCAAACCCTTCGCTTTTGAAAATGCCAGTTTCTAGCTATGGCGTTGTTCATTACTGTAACGTATATCTCTCTAACACCTAAAATAAAGCTCTTTTTTTTAAAGATGAGAGTAACACATCTTTTCTGTATATATTTTTTACATTTCTATTATTAAAATTTCCAAACACCACAAAAGTGAAGAGTGTAATGAACTCCCGTCTGCTCTCATCCAGCTTCAATAACATCAACATTGCCATACTTTGAAGGAACAAATCTTATTATTTTTGCCTTGAATGAATTGTGCAAAAGATCTCATTGTGGGTGTAGTTTACAGGTGCATATTTTCTCATTGGAATCTGCTGATGCGAGGTCCACGTGCTGTGTGTTGTAGAATAAATAGATGGAGTTTTGAAATTTTTAACAGCTTGTGGGAAAGAGAATCTGAGCCTAAATGGATTCTTTATGTCATGAAAAACAGGAAAGAACCAAACACAAAACATTTCAAGGACTTTGTTATTTAGATATATGTAATTGTTATACATTTATTATTGATATGTATAAAATTAAACTTCTAAATACCTAGCACAACCTAATTACAGAACCAGTCAGTAAAAAGGAAAAGACGAAAATGGTATAACCCCACCAAATATAAAAGTGACTTTGGAAAAGAAGTCAAAAAAGCAGTAAGAAAAACTTTAAAGCAAAAAGGTAAGGTGGGAATCCTGAGGATTGTTGCAGAGGCTCAGATAAAGGAAACAGAATCACCAGAGTGGAATTGGAAGATCTGAGAGTTATTTTCGCAGTGACTCATCAGAAATCTGCTTTTGGCGGCAGATACTTCTGGGACCTCGTGTTAGAAATTCTGCAGGTTGTTGTTGTTTTTCACTTGTCTGGTTTTTCAGTTGGAAGAGGCTGAGAAGTTTGCCAAAACTGTTGTTGATGCCGGAGAGAAAACGTCAGAGTTCAAGGCCAAAGGCTACTTAGCTCTGGGGCTCACGTACAGTCTGCAGGCCACTGACGGTGAGAGGAGTTCCGCCCTCCGGGGCTGTTGAGCCGCAGGGCTGGGCTGCAGGAGTTTGTCTGTAGGATTCCCACAGTCGCCCTCTGTTGTAGGAGGGTGCGTAAGCTGGGCCATTCTGCTGTGCTGTCCTGTGGGGCCCCGCTGCTGCTGTCTTCCTTGCTTGGACTGGTTGGAGAATGGGAGGGAAGGGATGAGGGCTCTGTGCACTCGGCTGGGCTGTCCTCGTATGAAGGGATGTGGGTCTAAGGCCCAGGAATGTAGAGGAGTTCAGGGCCAGCCACTTCCACGAAGCTTCCCGTGACTGGTCAAGACCTGCCCTCTTCTGTTTGCACGTTTTAACTCACAGATATGTGCACGTGCAATGCAGCCGCTCACCAAATGCTCGTGCAGAGATACACGTTTAGGATGTACTTAGAGGTTTGGTGGACAGGCTTCTGGCTATAAAATCTTAATTGTGTTGTGTATAATTAATGAAGTTTTCAATTATATGTTTGCAGAAAGTGTGAATTGATAAGTTGTTTTTCTGAACTCTTATTTCTTTAACATTTCGTTGTTAAATATAAGACAAATACAAAAAAGTTTTAAGAACAAATGTGTAATTTAATGAAGGAAGATAAGGCAAACATCCTTGTAATCACACTGCACTCGGGAGCTGGAACCTTGCCAGCCACTTGGGGAGCTCTTCATGCGCCCGCTCCCGACCACAGGCCCCTTAAGGGAAAATACAGTCTGACTTTTATAGGACTCACTATCTTTTTCTTTCTTTATAGTTTTGCTCTAGTTTATTTTACAAATTACCTCAAATCCTTCTTTCCTCTGCCCCAAAATGTCAAAGATCCTGGAGAAGTTTTGCATATCAATTGATTTTCAATAATGAAGTTTTTGGTTCATTTTTCATATGCACATGCTATATTGGCAAGACCCAGCACGTTGTTTTAGTTTTAGTAGACTTTCAGTGAAGTGTAAGTTTAATGCCCTTTATTTATCCATATAGATTCTTAGTTCAGACTCTATCCCTAATTAGCTCTGAAACTTGGGGAGAGTCGCTTGACCCTGTTGGCCTCATTGGGTCACCCATGAGGTTCCCTCTAGCTCAGTCACTGTTGTTCTAAGTTAGCCATGGGTTACACCCATGGGTTACAGCCACATCTGGCCCTCTGGGGCAGCCTTCTGTCTTCTCAGTGTGATGTCAGGATGGAATCTGCCATGTTGGATTTTAGATAAGAGTCTCCACCACTTCCAACCAGAAACGGGTTCCTCCAGGACTTTTTCTCTTGTCCCCATAAAAAGTACCTTTTTAGTTACTGTGTCCTCCTTTAGTTCCTAAAGGAGCCATTTCTCACGTGCTCTGTTCAGGGGAAGTGTTGGCTCACAGCAAGATGGCCTCATACTTTCCAGCTGATGTTCTGGCATCGGTGTTGGGTTTATCTGATATATCCCTTGTGTTCACATCAAGGTAGTAAAAGTACTGGCCATTGTCCGGTGTGAATTAAACCAGCCTTTCATGGCAGCAAGCTAGTGCCCTTGGCCCAGGATTGTAGCTTCTCAGTCCTAGAAGGAACCTTGAAGGCCATCCAATCCAACACCATTGGTGCTTAAATCTCTACTATACCATCTCAGCAGAGCCAGTCTTCCCTCAGGAGTTACTTGCCTACACTTGAGAAACCAGATGTGCTCCTCTCTGGAGTTCCCAGCTGGTCTTTTAAAATCAGCCTCCTATGCCTGGGGGCACCAAGGTGACCAGCCAACTCACACTCTCTCCTCGGCCTCCTTCCACAGTTAAGCCCAGCGTGTGCAGGTGCCTCTGATTGGCTTGGGCATCATTTCCAGTCTTCTGCAGTGCCTGGGACAGGGCTGGGCACATAGGCACCCAGAATTTGTTGCCTTTAATCCAGTTGAATGTGTAGTTTTTGTGATGACTTTTGTATTTGTCAAAAACTCCCTGATCTCCCATGCCACTGACTAATTGAACCCTTTTCTTAGCTTCTTTGCGAGGGATGCAGGAGGTCCTACAGAGAAAGGCGCTTCTTGCATTTCAGAGGTGAGTGGGAGTTCATCTTTTCACTTGGCTGTGCATAATGACACCGAAGTATGATAAGTATAAAAAGAAGAGTTATTTATAAAGATTATGTAAACAGTGTTCTTACCCCTGGGAGTCTTTCATCTTGAGCACCGAACATACAGTATCCAAACTTGCTGCCTCATTTGTTGCCGTGTAAATCTGCATTCTTAATCTGTATATCCATTTGGGCACATTTTATTCATTCCTAATAAAGTGATTTCAGCTCTAAGAAGATAGCTGCTTTGTATGTCTAGGGAGATGACTCCTTTTATTAAACAGATTTGTCATCACCTAGAAAAGGGATTATTCTTTTCCAGCTTTTTTTTTTTTCACATGTCAAGCTACAGATTTTCATATTAAGAAATGAAAAAGCCAGATTTTAGGACAGTCTCTGAAATACTATGTTAAGACAGTCAGGCCAGCAAGACCCAGGCCCCTGCACCCGCCATGCTCTGTAACACACGGGGCTTGTCTCCAACATTGTGTCTTTCATGAAATTAGGAGACTGCCTTATAATTAGAGAATGCTTGAGTGTCAGAGTGCTCTTTCACAATCCTTATTTAAGTTGACCCTCACCCCACACCGCTCAGGTAGGCAGGAGAGGTGGTATGTTTAGTGCAGGTAAGGGACTGAGACGCAGGAGTGAGGAGAGTTGCCGGAGTCTCATAGCTATTAAGTCAGGATAGAATCACAGTCTCCTGACTCTGGTCTAGCTTTTCTGGTACCTTCTATGCCACACTGCCCTAATTTTCTTCTTATTGCAGGTATAATAAATCACTAAAATGAGTCGTTGTCTGAAAGTATAGTCCCATGATGTCAAATCTAGAATTGGTATTGGTCCTTTCACCTTAAATTATATCTTAGTTACATTGATTTCTTGGAATTGAGTTAGAACTTAGTTATTTATCTGAAAATTTCCTGAGGACCTCTCAATACCTAATAACCTTTGTGAGGTCTCTTTCTTTAGAACTGGGGTTGCCTACGGATTTGTCACAGGGTACATGTTCCTTTTTTCGTGAAGTCATTATCACTTGGTGTCAGATGAAACTCTTTCATCTCGTTCCTCTGCATTTCCTAGCAGGCTTGCTGATAACTTCTTCACTTTGTCAGTCTCAGACTGGGTAATGACAAAAAGTCCCAGTTGACACCTGCAAACAGATCTCCTGTTTCTGTGCTAAGCTTTTGTTGATGTTCTCCAGCACGGAGTGTGGAAAGCATTTCCATTTCAAATGATTTGGAGGTTTAAATTCTCCAGTCCTAGTTCGTCAAACCCACACATGGATGCCTAAGAAAGCGGTCATTACATCTGTTTCACTTTTCTTAAATCAGCACATCTTACCGGCTCTCTAAAAACAGCCATGGTGGTGGTCTGCCTTGAGCCACCAGAATTCCTAACGTCATCTTATATAACAGCTGTTCCATTGGCCTGAATTCCTTTTTGTTCCTTTTTTGCTTAGGTTTTAATTCAAGAGATTTTAAAAATATTAGTTCATATGGGAATAAAGAGTAATAAAATCCTGCTAACCTATGTGATTATGTTGGGGAAGGCTAATCTAAATTAGTGTTTGTGTGAAATAAAGAATATTTTTCACAGGAATAAAATTATTTTGTTTCAAGTCCACATTAACTTGGACTATTCTAGTGCGTGTAGACTTAACAAAAATCTATAAGGGAAGGATTTTAAATGAATAAGAATGATTTGTATTGCATCTTAAATGTAAGTGGATATCTAAAACCCACTTGGATGAGAAGTATAGTCATGTGCCTCATAATGACGTCTCAGTCTACGATGGACCGCATTTACAATGGTGGTCCCGTAAGATTAGTACCATAGAGCCTAGATGTGCAGTAGGCTGTACCATCCAGGTTTGTGTAAGTTCACTCTATGATGTTCGCACGACAATGAAATTGCCTAATGACATGTTTCTCAGAACATATCCCCATCATTAAGTGACACAGGACTGTACTTTTTTTGCTATGTGTTTTAAATCTTCTCCCTGCAATTCTGTTTATACCATTCTTTGGCAATTTTTGTTTAAAAAGAAAACAGTGTAACTCAAAAAGGAGTGGGGTTGCAGATATAGCATGTGAAAATTAACTCTTAGTTATGACTGGAGCCAGAGTCCAGAAAGATTTGCTCTCCAGCAGGTGCAAAAAGGTGATTTTTGAAGATATCCCACTTGCATGACTGCATCTTAATGTTGAGGCCCTCAGCTGTACCTAACACTCATAAGCTCAGCCCAAGCAACTGAACCAATTCATTTGCCCCGTACAAAAGTATAGTGAAGAAAACATAGTGTTGTCTGCCAAGCTTTCTGAAGATGCTGAATTGATCTGAGTGGCTACCTCGGTGCGCTCTCACCTCCTACAGAGAAAAGCAAGTCTGAAAACAGCTGAGAGTATATTTCAGTGACTTGACCCCTAGCGTGCAGAAATCTGGGCTGCTCCGTGAGGAAGAGGTGGCATGGTGTCACGCGGGTTTGTCGCTCAGCATGGCAGAGGGTACACAGTCTCGCTTTATTTTCCTCTCTCCCTCCTAGCTTGAGTTTCAGTTTGAATGTGGTATGTTTTGTGTGGTTGGAGTGACCAATCATCCAAGTTTGTCAGGAACTGAGCAGTTTCCCAGAATATGGGACTTCTAGTGCTAAAACCAGTAAAATCCTGGGCAAACTAGGACAAGTATGTTTGTAACTAATGGGAGGTTCCTGAGCAATAGATTTAACCAGGTGTGTACATTTTTTTCTTAACTTAATAATATACTAATCCCATGTCCACTATAATCAGTACTGAAAGGGACTTCAAGGAGAATTGGCTAAACAAGGCAGCAGGCTGATAGTGTGAAGAGACCAGGCCTCCAGTGAAGAGAGCTGGCTTTACCTCTTCTGCTGGATGTTCTTGGACAAGATGCTTAATAGTAGATCCTTCACGAGTTGTACTAATTATTGTTACAAAGTATGTGTGTTATGGACCAGGGTCAAAATTGATCGAGCTTCTCTATATTCTTTGTTCAGCTCTAGAGGACGTTGGAACTGGAGTCTACGAGAGCACTGGGGTAGAGCTCAATGCATTCTGAGTGTTAGCCAGGTGGTCTGGGAGGCCCATCTCGTGCTCTCCAGTAGCAGCCTGGCATGTCTCTCTCAGGGCACTCCTCCCACTGCACTGTAATGATCGCTTTGGGTTTCCCCCTCTTCAGGGTTAGGGGGAGCTCCTCAAGGAAGGACACTTGTGTTATTCCTTCAGGCTCCCCAAAGGTTAGCACAGGGCCTGGCATCACAGTAGGTACTGCATAATGTGGATGGATGGATGGATGGATGAGCGGATGGATGAGTGGATAGATAAATAGATAGGCAGCCTCAGTAGGCCAGCAGTCTAATAATTCTTTCTTTCCTTATGGAAGAGAAATTAAATTAATGGACGTAGAGGTGCTTTAACTAGGGAAGCATTTTGTGAGCATGTCTGTGGTGATATTTTTAGGTCTCTGAGTTTCTCTTAGCATCCTCACCAGGTGCTCACTGTATGGGAATGAGGTTTATGGGGCTGCTTTAAATTCATGTGCAGAGTCCAGCGGGCTTGCAGTTTTCAGGATCACCAATGTCCTTCTTCTCAGCTGCGTCGCTTGATGATTTCTGTCGAGCAGGTTTTCTGTGGGCATACCAAAGTGCTTTTGTCACAGGAAGCCTACCTGCTGAAGTTGTTCTGCACAACTGAAGCAAGTTTTCTAGAGCCTACATGAGATCACCACTGTTCACTTTTTCTTGTTTTATTGGGCATTCTCCTTTATCCTTTTTTCATTCATAGGCTAATGTGGTCAGTTTAACTCATTAGCCAAATTATTGAAATAAGATTTTCTAAAAATGTGTATGTTTAAGATGTCCCTCATTAGGAATTTGGCAGTTGGATAGCCATTATTAGCCAAGTTGGCAGTTCTTCAGGTGCTGCCCTAATGCATCTCAGAAATGCCGAGATTTCTAGCACTTCTGGTTTGTTTCTCTCATGGTGCTGTGGCTAGCAGTTAATGATCATTTGATGAGGTCAGGGTGGGGTCTTTGGTCAGAACTATCCTTATTCACACCCTGAAGTCACCAGACCATTGCCAGCTTTTCACTTGGTTGGTGTTGCGTAGAGGCAACCATGATTTGATTCAACTTCGTTTGTGAGAAATCTAAACTGGGCTGAGAAAATTATAGCTCTGAGGAGTTCTTTTTGAGGGTTGTAGAAACCTGGCTTTATTAACTGTGAAAGAAGATGAGATAAAATAAATAATGCTAAATAATTCAAAGTCTCTTTATAATTAATTTTGTATTCATCTTCCCTGAGTAATTGGGAGAGACAGAAACCATGACATTCCAGCCTCACTTTTTATGAACACCAAAGAAAAAAATTCTTTGATGTACAAATTCATGGAAAACCAATAGTTGTAAAAGAATAAAAACTGGGGCATACTGAGTGGGCCTCTGGTAGAAATAAGTCATTTAAAAGGGCAACGCAGTCAAATACTCAGCCTCAGCTTCTGACAGTGAAGTGAAGAGTCTCAAGGCTGTGTCTTGAGGCAAGGTTACTGGTAAAGATTCCCCAGGAACGGGAATTTAGGTGTTTTGTTCTTAAGATTAATAAAAGGACAGAGACACCCTCTTGCTGTCCCCCAGTCCCACACATGAGCTACCACATCTGCCCAAACGTGCCCGGGATTGTTGCACTTCACGTATTTTCCGGATAGAAAACAGCTGGAGGACTTTTTTAGCCCCTCTCCCCACAGCAGGTGGGTGGTTCCATGAAAAGGCCTTAATTCTGTAGAAAGCCGTCCTGGGCGCGTTTGCCACGGGTGAATTCGTAATGATTTGGCTTTCTTTTTTGTCTTGAATTTGTTTTCTGCTGGTGGAAGCTCCTCCTTTAATCACAGAGTGTTGACAGAACAGCCTGAAGGTTTGTTTACTATCTGAGTTCCACCGTTGGTAATCAGTCTGCTCCACAGTGCCTTCTAGAAGGAAGTAAAAGTTTGTTTTTCTCTTCCCACCAGACTGTTAAACACAGAATTATGTCTTGTATATAGTCATTTTGAGTTGCTCAAGGTGAAATGCAATTGACTTTCACATAAAAGCAAGAATGCCCATGTTTGCAATCAAGTAGGAGGCCAGCACAGCCTCTTCCCATCTAGTGTCAAAGGCCAGTTAATAAAACTAAGCCTGGTGTCTGGCCACAGTGTCTTCTTTGTCACAGTTACATGGATTAAATTAGTAAACTGCATGGAACTGAGTAGAAGCTTCAAAAGACTGAGTGAGCATCCTTCTTCTCTGTCTATAGTTCATAGAAAACCAAAACCTCATTTTACAAGCAAAGCCCAGTCTTTGATTTTCATATGGTTTCTCAGAAATCCAGAGATTTGAATGAAGTAGCGTTAAGGCCAAGCCAGAACTTAACCAAAGCAGCCAGCGCCTTGCCAAGTCCACTCGTGGCCTCACTGTGTCCCAGGATGACACGTGGGCCCCTCCTGCTCAGCCCAAGGGAGACGTCCGCTGGGGAGGTCAGACCTCAGGGCCTGTGGATTCTTCACCTCCGAGCTCCTCCTCAAAGGCGAGGATCATTGGCTGCCATTTCAGATGCTAGACAAAACACAGAACCATGCTCATGTGCCGTACCTGTGTACAGTGGTAAGAGGGCAAAGGCGTTACATTTGTTAGTAGACAAAGGAGAGTTCAAATGAAACAATAAATAGTTAAATATGTGGCCTTAGCATAACAATGCAAATGGAAATACTGTTGGATAGGGAAAGTGAAAATGGCCTCTCATGTACTAATAGGCGTAAATACTTTTTCAGGGCCCACAGCCTGTCACCTACAGATCACCAAGCAGCTTTCTACCTGGCTCTGCAGCTTGCCATCTCCAGACAGGTGAGCGTCTCTGATGTTCGCTGAACTTGGCGCACGCTCTGTCCTGATACAGTTCCTTCAGCCCTTCCATTTGAGGTAGCAGCTGATCTTCCTTCATTCGTGAGACTAACCGGGAGCCAGGGACTCTTCTCAGAGCGTGCTGACTCCTCACAGTGAAGACCTGGTGTTTTAGTCAGTTTAAGCATCAGCTGTAAAGACACAGGCGTGCTTTTGGTGATTAAATCCATAAATCTGAAAGGCCCAACCTGGGGTCAGATGCCAACATGGGATGCAGCACATGGCATGTACTGCGAACCCCGGAGTCCTCACAGAGCCTGTTTCCCTTCTAACAGAGCCCGGTGCTGAGCAGCATGGTGGGGATTTAGTCACTGGTGGGGGCCTAGTTGTCATAAGGGTATCGGTGATTGACAGGAAGATGCCAGCAGATGTAGACAAAAGACCAGTTCCTTTAAAATATGTAGAAGATATGAACAATTGCACACAGTGGGCCCTCGAAACAGGAGACTTAACAGTATTCTCCTTGCTGGAGAGGCAAGCTTTGCTCGCCTTCATCTTCCCAATGGCAGCTTCCAGAAGCTGCCTTTGCCATTCACAGACCCTCCTGCCCCTCCCAGCTGTTCTGGAGACTCTGGCTACATGCCTGCCTGCCCACCAGGTGCAAGACACTGGTGGTAACCCCAGCACATTCCTGAGTGCTGACTGGAGGGTGAACCGAAGGTCAGTTCCCCAGACATGCCATTCCCCTGGCAGGCCTGGGCTGCAGGCATGCTTCTTTCTTCCTGGAGGCCTGGGAATGGTGCTGAGAAGTGACTCCCATTGGTGTCCTGGGGACTGAGGAAGCCAAGATACCTCTTCTGTAAAGGTCGTTTCACCCAGCGCTGAACTGATGCAGAGCTGCTGCTGCAACCCCTGTGGGCTGGTGGTTGACCATCTTGTCTCTCTCCTCCACCAGGAACTTCTCTCGCCTGCTCCATGAAGCTTCCTTCCTACAGCAGCCCGCACTTGTCCTTCCTCGTGCTCAACTCTCTTGTTCACTATCTTTCCATTAGATTTCAGGTTCCACGAGGGCAGGAACCCATGTCTGTCATCATCATTGCTTTACCCTGGCAGCTGGAACACTGCCTAGCATGTGTTAGGCACTCAGTAATACTCGTTGAATGAAGGAATCAGCTTTGAATTCCTTCAAGTCAGCTATCCCTTAAGGCCATCATTTTGAACCCTTTATCAGTTTGTTCCTAATTGCTCTGGTCATCCTAATTGCCCTAGTCAGCAAATTGACACCATGGATATACGTGCCTTTCCACCCTCCCCATAATACCAGGCTGAGTGCTGTTCACACAGTAGGTTATCACCCTGAGGAGTGAAAAAGTAGATGGAGCCTTGTGGGTGCAGCAGCAGCCTTGGTGGCACACAGCAAGACAACACCAAACCTCTGGGGAGTGTTTCCCTGCTGACCGAGGGCATGGGGTTGTGGCCCTCTTACCATTAGAGCCAATGCCTTTTGACCAGGAGGAGAGGACGGGAGAGGAGTCGGAAGATCTAGTGCTACTCTCATCTCACTCAATGCCGGATGACCTTGCTCAAGTCATCTCACCTCTCTGGAGTTCATCTTCCTCCCTGGAAGTGAAGGGTTGTGCCAAACGATCTCTCTTCCAGCTGTGATAGCCACGATTCTATGACACAAAAGCAGAAAGCCTCCATAGCCAGCATTTATAACTTAAATCCATCCAAAATGGAATTTCAGTGAGGAAAACTAATAGATTTGGGAAAGACGGAAGTCGTGGCTTCCTCCTAAGGAGTGAGGTTATTGAGGGTCTGGGAAGAAGCAGGATTGCTGAGAAGAGGTCCAGCACAGGGAGAGGAACTGGAGGGAGGACAGGGAAGAGTCCCTGGGGCAGTCGTGTAAGAAAGCTTCAGTCTCCAGCACTGTTTGGAAATCCAGCTTCAGGTTCTAATTTGCCCTAGTCCTTGTGAAACCTGCATGGAATCTCAGGTGTTCAAATATCTATTATGCATGCATTTTACCCACCCCTGTGCTTGAGGATTTTGAACAGTCTTCAACAGCTGTTGCATTTTAGAGGTTAAGGTTGTATCTGGTCCTACCTGAATTTGGATACATCTGCTTTGTATGTGGCATTGCAATTTGTTT
Organism: Equus quagga; assembly: GCF_021613505.1. Taxonomy (NCBI): domain Eukaryota; kingdom Metazoa; phylum Chordata; class Mammalia; order Perissodactyla; family Equidae; genus Equus; species Equus quagga. Next base: position 32,489,304 of record NC_060286.1, on the reverse strand, counting down.
CTTGGATGGAGTTATTTCGGGTTCTCGTTTGGAAAGGTGTGGGAGTTTTGTTTGTTTGTTTGTTTGCATATTTCCTTGATCTCTAGTGGAGAGCCAGGACAAAGGAACTGGAAAAGAATCACAGGTGTCTGATCACTTGGGAAGCTCTCTTTAAGGTTTGGTAACTTATTAAGCACTGTAATTTCAGTAATACCTTAAAAAATGAGAACAGTTCCGCTAAGGCAGTTTAATTCCACTAAAAACTTCTGGCAATTTGTTTGTGTCTCCGTGTAGAGTGAAATTATCTTGGGCATAATCGAAAGTAGATCAGTTTTATGGAAAAAGAGAATTTGTTTATTTAGGGAGAAATGAAAGATTTGGTGTTGGCAGTCATATAGAGGAACAGAGTCTCTCCTATCACTTCATCGGTCATATTATCGCCTGGAAAGAGCATCTGTTTTCACCTTTCTGGTTGGTATCCTGGGGCTGTCCTAAAGATGGCTTCATATCTGAATGTGGCACAAGGCGAAACAACTCCTGATATGTCCAGAGAATCAGTTATGGAAATTGTGGCTTCATATGTGTGTGTGTGTGTGTGTGTGTGTATTTAAAATTCTTTTTGGTTTTGTTTAAAACCAGATACCAGAGGCTCTGGGGTACGTCCGCCAAGCTCTTCAACTTCAAGGCGATGATGCCAACTCCCTGCACCTCCTGGCCCTCTTGCTGTCAGCACAGAAGCATTACCACGATGCTCTGAATATCATTGACATGGCCCTGAGTGAATATCCAGAAAATTTTATGTAAGTGATCCTGGGCTGTGGTTTCCCCTTACTCAAAAGCCATTAAATTTACTTCTCCCCCTTCCTTCTCTCCAATCTGTCTAATTTAAGTCCTTCATGGGTAAATAGTACAAAATTCCCTTCCCTTTTATTTTTTCATGATATTTAGAAACAAACGTAGTCTGTTGGGTCAACCTTGTTAAGTTAAACTACTTTATCCATTCTCTCCCAGTGTGTACCCTTGGGGCACACAAGATGATTTTAGATGGATTGCAGATGAACATTTTTATTTTAATGGGTATACATTTTTTAAGTGTACATTAGAAAAAATATAACTGCGTTTCAAAGTGTGATCTCATGGAAATTATTGCTCGAAGGGAAACTAAGAATTTCCTAAATGAATTGTTTTAAAGTCAATTTAAAGGAAAAAATTAAGTAAATACAGATATACGTGCTATGGCAGAAGCTTTATTGAACAAACTCCAGTGACTGAAATTTGGGAAACATTGTTTTCTAGCTTGTCTGTCCCGCCTTACCAGGGGCTTCGGCTAATTCCAGGTGACTGTTATATTTTAGGCAACTTTGATCAAGATACCTGACCTCTTTGTGCCTTGGTTTTATTCTCTGGGAAATGGAATTCCTTAAATCAATCAATCCATATTTGTACGTAACCTAAGAATTGTCGTTATAAACTGCCACATGTTTGAATTATCTACTTATCTTCACATCTTTGCCCCGAATCCCTGATCCAGGCCTGTTGGTTAGGCTTTGTTGAGAAGGACATTGCCTTTTGGGCCACTCAGTTCCCATTTTATCCTCAGTGAAGTAGCTTAGTAACCAGTACACAGAGGCCAGAAACTGTAAACACTCCTGCACGCTGGCAGGTTAATTGTCTGAGTGGCGGGGTCAGTAATGGGGCGGGGGAGAAAGGAAGGAATGTAGCTGGTGGCCCGGCTGGCTCTTCACTTTCAGAAATAAGTGCCATCGCAAATTCTAAGTGGATCAGCTTTGGCTTTATTTCTCTGCCTCATCACCTCACTGTGTTTTTAATCAGTGCATTTCAGCAGCTCTCCTTGGAAAATTGGTTCACACATTTCCATTACAAACATTTCTTTGTCTTCAATTGAAAAGGGCACTTCTCTTCTCCCCATCGAGAAAATTCTCATTATAATCCAGGAACCCTCTGACTAGAGATTTCTTTTGTAGGCTCAGCTATTTATGCAGAGTGAATTAAAGAGCTGTGCTGCAGTGGTTTACTTGTTGCAGATCTCAAACTTGCTCTTTTGCACAGCGAGTGTATTTCTGGGTTTATCCAAAGCTAGTTAGCCGATGGAACCTTAAAGTGGTTAAAGCACTTTAAAAAATACTCCATCCTTTACCCGTCCATCAGTACAGTACAGCCCGATGCAAGTGAATTCTGTTTCTCTCATCAATATGTATAAAGCGCGTTCCTTTCTCTCACCTCCCAACACCTTCATTAGACGTTAGACTCCAGCATGTGGCTCCTGCAGAGACAGCCTAAGGTGTCATCCGAGAGGAGGCTTATTAAACTAATGGCCACCCCACACAGTAAGCAGTAAACAGTGGTGGCTAATATGGTAATGCCTCCAAGTGACAGCAGCTGACAGCCTTTTCAAGTAGTGTAAGTAAGGAACAGCAGTAGAGATATTTGAGGAATGCAAGCCTGTTATTTTAATGTTAAGCTGTAAGCTCAAAAAAGCAAAGCATATGGCAGCAGGTCTGAGAGCAGCCGATGACTTGTTTGCTTTTTAAATATTTGTATTTCTTCCTTTGTGATGGGAAACTTCTTCCCAAGAATACTTTATTAAAAGTTGGGGCCAGATGTTATCGGTGGATCCCATGGTCTCTTCCCCAACCTGGGTAAAACCTTTTCACACCAACCTAAACAAAACAATGTGGGCACTTGTCCCAACTGCCGGGTAGTTTTATCTGTTTGTTCATGACAAGCTTGTCACAAACTGTAGTCCAGCCCAGTGCAGTCCAGTCCAGCAGAACTGTAGACTCTCAGAGGCCTGGAATGCCTCGTGTTTCTTGTGTCCCACCAGCCGTAGCTCCCACAGAGTGAATATGAAGTCAGTGTTTGATCAGTACCTGCTAGATGAAGGTGACAGCCCACCCCACTGTTAGGGTCAGGCCTGTCCAGCTGTGAGACAGTTAAACTGTTGAATAGAGAATTGATTTAGCTAGGCTCTTAGCCTGATGCAGAGAATTACAGAATTTTTTGGTCCCTGTTAAGTTTATTCAAGGTGCTTAAACACCAACTTTTATCATTTCATGGCGACAGTAGGATAGGTAATATTTGAGAGACCAGCTGTCCCTCTAAGGGCCTTCAGCTGTCTCAGCGAGTGCATTTAAGACATTTGTGCACGGTGATCACCCGATAATTGGGACGAGTGCATGTTATTATTACTACGGCACTTTCAAATATGATATTTTAGAATCCTTTAAAATTGTTGTTATTAGAGTAGAAGTAGAAGAATATTTATTAAATGTATTTAAAATAATAATACAACTAACATATGTACACCCACTTCCTGCGTGACCCTCTCTATCCTCTCCCCTTGCCCCTGAATTCTATGTTGAGCATTCTCTTGTGTTTCTATACTGTTACTGAACCAGGTTCGTTTCGCCTGCCCCACAATTATGCCAATCACCGAGACAATGAGTTCGCAAAGAGAAAGGGTTTAATTATCAGGCAGCCAAGTGAGGAGACGGGAGGACCAATCTCAAATCCACCTCCTCGAAAAACGAGGATTAGGGATATTTATGGGATTAGGGGCCGGATGGTCTGAAGTGTGAGAATAGAAGATTGGAGGTAAGAAGTAAGGTAATTGATGATCTGCGCAAGCGTAGTCAAGCTTCATGGCTCTCCATAGGATGCATATCCACAAAGTGGCGGTGTTACCATGATCTGAGGGTGGAGTTTTTAGTTCCGTGACATCAGGAGGTCGTGCAGTCTAGTTGGTGAGTTGGTGGTTTTAGCCGCCTGAACTGGACAAGGAGTCGACTCTCAGTTGCTGAAAAACTCAAGCCCCGTTACCACGGTGACCCAGGCATCAGAGATGTTGTCTATAGGGTGGGTTTTAGTAATGCATTCTCTAACTACTTTTGCAAACAGACAACCAACTGAGTGTGGTTAAAACAAGTTGGCCCCCGTTTTCAATACCATGTATGTTTGTACACCTAATAATAAAAATTTCTAATTTTGCATGTTTAAAAATTTTTAATGGAATATACTGACTATATCCTTATACTACTTGCTTTCATTGCTTAATATTATGTACCTGAGGTTCATCTTATTGCATACAGCAACAACTTATTCATTTACACTGAGGAATAGTACTTTATTATATAAATTTACCAAGATTTATTTTTCCAGTCTAGTGTAAACGGATATGTGGTTTGTTTTCAGTTTTGGGCTACTATGAACAATGCTGCTGTAAATATTCTTGTATGGATTTCCTGGTGCACATGTGCAAGCATACCTCCAGGTGTACACCTACAAGTGAAATTGTTGGGTCATAGGATATGTGTATCTTCAGTTTTACCAAATAAGTCCAAACTGCTTCCAAAGTGCTTGTGCTGGTTTACCCACCAGCAGTGCCCGAGAGCCCAGATGGCTCCGTACACCAACACTCAGTGTGGTCAGACTTATTTTTGGCGATATGGTTGCTGGTTAATGGTATCACATTGCGAGTTTAACTTGCGTGTCCTTTGTTCTTAATGAGATTGAAGACCTTTTTATTTGTTTATTGGTCATTTAGCTTTTCTCTTTTGTGAAGCACTTGTAGAAATCTTTCCTCTTTTCTAATTGGGTTGACTTGTTCATACTCATTTGTAAGATTTCTTTTTAAATTATGGTTTCAAGTCCTTTTGGTTTTTCTATGTGTTATAAAAATCTGTAATCTGTGTCTTGTCTTTGCCTTCTCTTAACAATGTCTTTTGATGAGCAGAAGTTCTTATTTTTAAAGTAGTTGAATTTATCAGTCATTTCTTTTATGGATAGTACTTTCTATGTCTAGTTTAAGAGAACTTTTCCTTCTCCAAGATCATGAAGATAGTCTCCTGAATTATCTTGTATAAGCTCTCTTGTTACTTTTCACACGTAGCTCTGAGAGTCCATCTGGAACTGACTGTTTTATGTCTGTATGGTGTGAGGGATCAAATGTAATGTTTTCCCATATGGATATCCAATTGTCCTAACATCATGTATTGAAAAGATTCCTTTCTGTTTCTCCACAGTCCCACTTAAGTCTTAAATCAAATGTTCGGGGGGGGGGGGGGGGACAGAGGACTGTGTCTGAGCCTTCTATCTGGTTCTGTTGGTCAGTGTGTCCTTCTCTGTGTGAATGCCACTGTTTCTTCCCTGTTACAACTTTGTTATATGTGAGTAGGTCAGTCCCTTTAGCTTGCTCTTCAGGAGTGTCCTGGCGATTCTCAGCCCTTTAAGCTTTCATAAAAATTTTCAAATCAGTTTGTTAAGTTCCGCAAAAAAAAAATCTGTTGGAATTACATTTGATCTAATAGCTCAGTTTGGGAAGAATTATGTATTTATGACAGTGGGTTTCCAATCCATGGCCATTATAGCTCGCTATTTAGGCCTTTTAAAAATATTTTTTAATGAAGTTTTACAATTTTCTTCATAAATATTTTGCCCATTTTTTACTAGATTTATTTCTAGTTACCTGAAAAAATTTCCATGCTTTTGTGTACAGTATACGTATGCAGTATTTTTTTTAAAATCAAATTTGCTATGTACTTGTTACTAGTGTATAGAAAGGCAGCTGGGTTTTGTATATTCTTCTTGACCCAACAACCCAGCCGAACCCTTATTAACTCTAACAATTTATATGTAGATTACTTTGGGATTTCTATATAGACAATGACTTTTATCTGAAATAATTAAAATTTAGTTTCTTTTTCTCTGATCCTTCTACTTTTTACAAGTTGCCGTACTGTATTAGTTAGGACCTTCAGTGAAATTGAATAAAATTCTTTCAATGTTTGACCATTAAAACGTTTGTTACAGTTTTGTTTACAGATACTGTTTAAGAGGTTAAGAAAATTTCCTCCTTCCTGGTTTGCTAAGAGTTGTTCTGTTTTTTAAATCGTGAATTGATATTGGTTTTATCAAAATGCTTTTTCTGTATTTATTGAGATGATTATATGATTTTACTCCTTTAATCTGTGAATGTTATATTAATTGGTATTTTTAAATGTTAAATTAACCTTGCATTCCTGGATAAGCCCAACTCGATCATGACATATTAGCTTGTTCATGGGTTCGGTTTACTAACGTTTTTAAGAACATTCACATTTATGTTCATGTATGAAGTAGCTTGTAATTTTCCTTTCTCCTTATATCTTTGTCTGGTTTTGGCATCAGGGTTAGGCCAGCCTCATAAAATGAGTTGGAGTAGTTCTTTTTTGTGTGTTTTGGAACCATTTGTGTAAGATTGGAATTATTTGTTCCTAGAATAATAAGTTTGGGTAGAATTTGCCTGTAAAACCATATGGGCTGGTCTTGATTTTCTGTGGAAAGACTCCTGATGCTGTTTTTTTTTTCAATGATTATAGGATATTCAGATTTTCTACTTCTTATTTTTATTAAACTGTGTATAACATATAAGCTATAATATGTAATATGTATATTTTAAGGATTTATCCGTTTCATCTAAATGTTAAATTTTATTGGCATAAGGTTGTTTATAATGTGTTTTATCTGTTTATTGTCATACAGCCTCTGTGGTTAAGTCTTTTTCATTCCTAATATTGTTTAATGTGCCTTCTTTTTTTTTCTTGAATACTCTTCCCAGAAATTTGTCTGTTACATTGATCTTTTCAAAGAACCAACTTTTTCATGGTCTCAACTATATGCTTACTTTCTCTTCCACGTATTTCTGTTCTTATTTCTATTATTTCCTGTCTTCTTTCTTTTCAGTTTGTTCTGTTTTGTTTTATTTGGTTTTCCTTCTTAATCTTTTAAGTTGGATATTTAGTTCACTAATTTTTGTCTTCTTTTCTGACATAAGCATTTAAGACTAAAAATTTCCAACTAAGTACTGCTTTAGTGGTAAACTACAAATTTCAATAAGTGAAATTTTTGTTATTGTTTAGTTCTAAATATTTTTAAATTTCCATTGTTCTTTTTTGACTCAGTTGTTTTGGAAACTTATTACATAATTGTCAAATATATGGAGTTTTTTTTACTTATCTTTTGGTAATGGGCTTTTAATAACTTCATGGAATTTTGTTCAGAGACTATAATCTATATAAATTTGAAATTTTTTGAGACTTTTCTTATGGCTCAGCATAAAGTCACTTCTTGTAAATATTCCATGTGTGCTTGAAAAGAATGTTTTCTGCATTTGGGGGTAAATTTTTCTATTTTTTTTAGATTAAGCTATTAATGATATTCAGATCTTCTTTATTCTTACTGATGTTTTTTGTTTACTTAATTATCAATTAGTGAGCAGATGCATGTTGAAATCTACCTGTAGGATTGTAGTTGTCCTGTTTCACCACATGTTAGAGCAATTTTTGCTGTATAGTTTAAAGCTATGCTGTTAGGTGCATATAAATTTAGAATTGCTATGTCTTCCTGGTAAATTCAACCGTTTATCATTATGTAATGTCACATAATTCATTTTGCCTCAAAGTCTGCTTTATATGCTATACACATACGTCCATATGCATATATTCACACATATGTGCACATATATACACACATACAAATATATGTGTGTGTATACATGTGCTTGGAACGTCTTTTTCCATCCTCTCTGAACTTTCTATATTGTTATGTTTTAGATGTACTCTTGTGCTCGTTATATATAGCTGACTTTTTTTTTTAACTCAAGATGACAGTCTTATCTGCAACATCTAGTTCATTTCCATTTATTGTAAATACTGATATATTTGTGTTAGTGTCTCCCACCTAACTTGTGCTTTCTATTTGTCCTGCTCTTTTTTCATCTCTCATCCTCTCCTTTCCTACCTTCTTTTAGATTACATTTTTATTACATATTTTTCCTTTACTAATTTAGAGAAAGAAACATTCCATTTTGGTGGTGGTTGTTTAGTGATAACCCTAGAAATTTCAGTGAGGGTCTCTTGCTGGCAAACTTTCTCCGTTTGTATCTAAAAATATATTTGGCTTTGCTCTCCAAAGAGATTCTTCAAGCTGGATATATAATTCTAGGCTCACAGTTCCTCACAGCACACGTGATCTTGCTCCTTTTGTAGGAGTTGAGAAGCCAACTGTTTAACTTCAGCTCATTTGAATGTCATCTGTCCTTTCTCTCTGGCTGCTCTCATTGCCATTGTTGCTGATGCTTTACGTTTTCATTCTGATACAGCTAAGAGTGGATCCTGCTTGGGAGTCATTGGACTTTTTAAACTGTGGGTTGGTATTGTTGGCATTGTGTATCATTTCTAGAAAATTCTCAGCCATTATTTCTTCAAATACTTCTTCTCTTATTGAGAGCATATAATTGGATCTCGCTTTTAATTTAGTCTGATAATTTCTGCCTTTTGTCTCAAGCATTTGGTCCATTCACATTTAATATAATTAGTGATACGGTTGGATTTATGTCTGCCATTTCTATATATGTCTTGTGTTTTTTGTTGCTCCTATACTACCTTCTTTTTCTGTTGAAAAAATTGCTTTTTTTAAATCCTTCAACTAGTAAATAGTTGAAGTTTCAACCAAACGATGAAAAATTAGTATTTTCTGATTATGTATTAAATGTCTCCAACACATTGTTTTCCCTAAAATAAAATTTAACAAAGTTTATATTGAACAGTGTTCATGAATTCCGATAGATTGACTATCTATTGTACTTGGTACGAGAGCCTTGATCTTTCTTTTTCTGAAATATAACTTTGCGAAAATTTCCTAATTGATTAAAACATTTTACTTAGTAATTTTCCTCATCGGCCCAGAAAGGTAGAAGGAGGTGCCAGGTGATATTTGGAAAGGTTCTTTCTCCTAAAGATGAGGCGGATGTCTGTCAGTGGCGCTTTGATTGGACCCTCACAGACTTTGTGTTTCTGCCATGGAGACTCATTTTTAGATAAAATATGGGGATGAGAACTGACAGTTTGTTACTTTTTTCTCTGGAAGATTTTTCAGATAGTATCATACTTATGGTAGCATTTGAGAACTTTAGTGTAACTAAAATGCGTTATTCTAACTCAGCAAGCCTTACAATGGGCTTAGTTTCTTGCCCTGAGACGAATTATGGTTGTGCAACTTTCCTAATTATAGATTTTTAATTGACTTGAATTTTACTCTTTCCTATTTAAATGGAATCCTTACTTGTGTGCTTTCAGAGAGGTCATCATATCAACAACACACTTAAGAAGCCATCAAATGTTACCACAAAGCACAAGACAGTAATTTTTGAAACATCTCAAGGATACAATAGAAGTGGGATCATTATGGTGTTTGGACAACTCTTTTAAGTGTGTTTTCTGATGCATAACTTTGATGCATCAGTCACCTGACTGCAAGACCACAAGCTCCTCTGCAGTATTCTCCTTCTCTGTGTGTGCTCTTCTGCTCTCGTACATGTGAAAGCAGACTTCGTCAGACAATCACATTTCTTTTTACACCAGTGGGAACTAACTGTCTGGAAAGAAGTGAACATATGTAAGCTTCCTTCATTCATTCACCCATTCATTCACTCATTTAGCAAAAATAACCACTGGCATTTATACACTGCTTTATGGCAGGCAACTCTTGTCAGCACGTCACACATTTAAAGTAATTTAATCATCATGAGAACCATCAAAGGGAGGTAGTATTATCATCCCCATTTTACAGATCAGGAAACTGAGGCACAAAGAGGTTAAGTAATTTGTCCAAGATTATGCACCTAGTAAGTGGCAGAGACATGATTTGAACCCAGGCAGTCTGACCTTGACATCTGTGTGCTCTTAACCACTGCCTTCAAAGCATTGAGTTCCTACCACATTCCAGTTGCCATGCTAGGTGTAGGGATGCTGCCACAAACAAGAGAAAGACAGTCTGTGCTTAGAGCTAACAATCCAGATGAGCAGGACTTTGATGCTATCTTCCCTGTTAATCTCATCAATAAACTAGAAAACATGATAAGGATCATTCTTTTCTCCATTAGAGTACATATCTGGTTTTAAAAAAAATCATTACTTGGCAAGTAAGACTATGTCTCTTTCTTACTCTGTCTCTCACACACACACACTCTCAGAGAAACTCAATTTAAGTTGAAATGTCATATTGAGTAATGTTTTCATGTAGTGATTACTGAGAGGCCAGATGTTATGGGCTGTTTTTAGGCCTGAGCTGAGCGATGGAGTAATGAACATGCTGGTGAAATTTGCATTTGATAGAAAGTTGGGCCCACAAGGAAAGAGGGTGTTCATCTCATTAAATTAGAGTAATGATCCATGGATACCTGCAGGATGTCTGGGATGGAGGGAGGAAGGCAATGTCGGCAACCCAGGGTTGCCCGTCCCTCGGATACAATTGAGGAGGGGATCTTTGGGCAAAGGAGAGTGGCTGGCAGCCTGAAAGATACCACAGATCAAAGTGGAGCAGATTCAGTGGTGTGGTAGCTTATTTAAAATTAACTCTCTGCAACAAAAAAACAACCTGAATAAAAAATGGGCAGAGGACTTGAATGGACGTTTCTCCAAAGTAGATAGTCAAATGGCCAATAAGCACGTGAAAATGTTCTTAGCATCACTAAATCGTTAGGGATGGTTAAGACCACAGTGAGATACCACTTCATACCATTAAGACGGCTCTTAAAATAAACAAACAGGAAGTAGCAAGTGTTGGTGAGGATGTGGAGAAACTAGAAATCATAGCGACAGTTCTATGATTTTGAGTAGCCTACAGCGGCAGTTGCCAAGGGCTGGGGGAGGAGGGAATGAGGAATTATCGTTTAATGGGTACAGAGTTTCAGTTTTGCAAGAAGAAAGTTCTGGAGATGGATGGTGACAATTGTTACCAACAATGTGAATGCAATTAATACCACTGAACTGTCCACTTAAAAATGGTAAATTTTGTGTTATGTATATTTTACCACAGGTTTTTTAAAAATCAACTTTCCAACCTCTCTTTAGTGACTTGTGTGGGCAGAGGAAGGTTTCCAGCACTCCTGGGAGGTTGAGATTAGATGGCTGGGGCCCGTATGCCCCTGGATTCTCTCTGTGGCTCTGGATCATGAAGCCACTGTTCCCCTGGGAGGTACTTGCTAAGGCAAGGACTCGCTCCCCACCACACCAGCCGTCTCTGTGATCTTTCTGTGAGGCGATGGGGCTGTGGTGTTGCCTTCAGTAATGTAGATGCTTGTCAAGAGAGACAGAATCCTCAAAAGGCAATGAAAAATGCCTCAGAAACTGAAAATTGGGTTTATGAGGCCAGAGTAGAAGAACTGGAAAAGAGAAAATGGAAGAGAACTTCCTTGAAGCCAGATTGGTTCATGAGAAGATCCTCCTTCCTCCAGGGCTTGGAGCAGCTTGTCCTCACGTCGGGAGTTGTGCTAGCCCAAACGCCTCTCCCCATTTCCACTTGACCAACACTAGGCTTGCATGGGGCTGTTTGTCCCTCAATTAAAAGTCCTCACAGGAGTAGCCTGCTTCTTTTCCAGAGAGTTCCCCCTTTTCTGGTTATTTCTGAGTATGCTGGAGAGAAAGTCTTCAGGGCATGCCGATCTCCTTGTCAGCCAGGGAAGGGAGCTCCTCAGAAGAGGCCAGGCTGGGGCAGCCACACCAAACCCATCCATCCTCGAGGTGGCATGCAGAAGGTTTATTTATTCTGGTGCTTTTCTTTGCAAGATCTCAAGTCCTCCTAGATATCTCATTCAACAATTCAAAGTATGGAGTATCAGCTTCAGACTTCACGCAGGTGCTTCCTGGAAACTTCTGGATCCCCAGCACCTAACCCAGTGCTTGTCGTGCCGTGAATATTCGTACATGTTTGTGCAGTGAGTAGTTGAAACTAATGACCCTGCTGAATAGCCTGGTGGCCTTAGTTCACAGCCCAAGCGTGTCCACCTGTGTTTCTTCTATGGTCCATTTTGGTTTTGACTCTGCCAAGTTTCACTCTATGATAAAATGATGGTCTTCTTACTGCAAATGGGTCATATAAAGCACCTGCTAGTTACCCAGCCAACTGTGAAACAAATCGAACGGTCCAAATACAGTTGAACATCAGCTCATTTGTGACGGTCTTTTGCATTTTAAGGTAATGAAAGTTTACTATTTGAGAACAAAACAAAACAAAAACACCTGAGAGCAAAGAAGAGAGAGAACAGAAGCTCCAAATTAACCCCATAAGTATTCTTGTGGAAATCCTGCACTGAAAACAGTGGGGATCCATGATCCACCTACAGATGATCAGATTCACTGCCCTTTGAACCCCTCCCCCAGTTAATGGTTAGAGAGCCCACTTCCTGCCAAGTGTGTGCCAGGCTCAGGAGAGCCAAGGCCAGGGAAAGCACCGTCCCTGCCCTTGCCTGGCTCCCAGCACAATGTGGAGGAGAAGTACTTTGGAGTGTGCTGAGTGCCCCAGGAGAAACAAAGATCCCCACTGCGGCCCGCACCAGCGCACCGTCAGGGAGCAGGGCTCCCTGTTAAAGCCCCAGCCATAGACAAAGGTCCTCCCTTTGGTGTCCCTTGGCACTGCTGAAACAAGCCAAGCAAAACAAAACAAAACCCTTCACAACGGACTAAGTGTGAACCCGCAGGAGGTAAAGACGGAGAACGTGGGAAATGTAAGCCAGGCCAGGGTTCACAGGAGCAGGTTTCTGGTGCAAAGACTCATGGTCCCATTTGGCATCCAGATGATTCCAGAGAGATGTGTTGTCCACCTCTGGTCCCAAAGAGCTGGTTCAGCTTCCCAGCACCCTGCCGAGTTTTTTCCTTTCTGGCTCCCTTCCTGACTTTGAGTGGAGGGAGTCATTTCCATATTAAAGGACTTGATGGGTTCCTTTGAGTCCGTGTCACATCTGGCCTGGGCCCTTTCCCTTCTAGGTCAAGGTGACTGTAGGATTCTCATTCTTTTGACATCTGCCGTTGTCCACTGAAATGGGCCCAGATGTCTTATTTCTCCCCTTGTGCTGCTATCCTCAGACTGGGGAATATGCGGAAATCAGGGCCATGGGAACTGAGTCAGAAATAAAGACTGGGAGCCCTCCAGAGAGAGGTCTTTCGGGGAGGCGGCAGGTCAATTCATTTGCTTTCAGTTCACCCCCTCCACGACTTTAGAAATGACAATGGCTTTGTGGTTCAGAGAGAAGAGATTATTTGTTTTGAGAGCCTGAATAGTTTGATGGAAAGACTTGCTTCCAAATATTTCCTGTTCACACGTTTACTTACCGGATGGCTCACTGTGCTGAAGGCACTTGCTCACCAACCCGCTTACAAACCAGAGGGCAGGTCCTCCACCTCCTGTTTACTTTGCACCCCACATCCCCTAGCCCCACCCGCTCAGAGAGCACCCAGGAAACTGTACTGACTGTGTGGATTCTCTGTTGCTTTGTGGACCGCACTGCATGAAATGGCTCCTTTCGTAAGAATGTCAGACTCGGGCATTAGCGGAGGTCTTTGCAATGCAGGCAGTGTGATTCCAGAGGTGTTTTTAGGTCAAGCTGTCCAGATCCTTTCCGGCTTAGGTGCTGGCTCCAGGGAGCTAATAGGAGTTGAGATCAATGGCTGAATCAGGAGTGAAAAATAAGCCAAACTGGGGTTTCTTGAGGTGATTTATTCTAGCTGAATATGTCAGTTGTTTGTTTGTTCTAAAAATACCGCTAGAAGGATGGGGGAGTAGTCCAGATTGTTGACACTTTGACTGAAATGAGAAGCAAAATGTAACTGATATGGGATCTAGCAGGAGTTCCTGCCTGTTATGAAGAGGAGGCGGGATTAGGAAAGTAAGAGGCCCAGGCGAATCCAGAGACGGCCATGGACTGTGCGTAGCACCCGCCACTCACGAGCAGCCTCCCAACTGAGGATGAGAGGCTGCTAAGTTCTGCAAAGGAAGATGTCTGTTCCTGATACTTTCTTTTGCTTAATGAGCATAGTGTCAATTTTCCCAGGAAGCAGCAGATCTGGGATCCTGGGCTGGGAAAACGCTCACCGTGACAGCAAGGCCAGCTTGGGAGAAATGCCGAATGACCTCGCCAGACATGCTGGCATATTGTTCAGCGTCTTCTTCTCGAGCAACCATAGGCCTTAAAAGTGGTCAGATTTCTAGAACTTCCCTAGTGGTTAAAAACTCCCAGACAGAAGTTTGCCAGCGAGCCACGTGGGTCCGTTACTTGACAGGGCGTCATCCCCTAGAGAAGATGCTCTTAGAAGAGCCGTGCTCTTCAAACCCTCCTCTCGTGCTTTGTTAGCAAACTGACCAGGAGTCAGCGTGTGTTTCGGGTTCTGTAAAGGAAACCAGGTACTCAGATTTGATCCCTGAAAAGCTGGTAGTCTAGGGGTTTCCATCTGGAAGGCTGGAAGCTGACATCTGCTAGCAGAGTTCCCTTAGGTCAGCACACATTTCAAAAATGCTTAGACTTGATTACCTTTAGGCTAGGCAGGCACGACTCCACACGCTCCCTGGCATCTTGAGCCTGGCTCCTATTCACTGGTCTGGTTCTGGGAGACATTTGAGTTTTCGATCCCTGAGGAGGACACCCAGCGGCACTGGGTGGGTACTCGGTACTCTGCAGTCTCAGGAGAGGCCCTTTACGTGGGTGACAGTGTGAGTGGTGCACTGGGGTTGGTAACTGACCCTCACCAGAGACACCCCGGGAGGACCTGGACAAGGGTATAGCACAGCCATCAAGAAGCCATCCAGGGACTCCTCCGGAAGGAGGGGAGGCAGTCTCTTCAAGACCACAGGTGGGAGTGCCCTTCGTTTGTGAGCTTAATGTAAGTGGTTGATCAGAATTCCCGCTGAATTTAACAACAAAATACTCCAAAAATTCTTATAGGAATGAAATAAACAGAGGTAGAATTTCCTAAGTGTATGGGCTATGGAAACTCTTTTTCTTGTAGGTCTTTAGAAAAAAAAAAAATCAGACCATTAAAGGTTAGGATGGAGAGTTAAGAACTAGAGAGGTGCTTTGCACGCAGGTCACCTGGGAATCCTCTTACAGGAAGATTCTGATCCATTGGGTCCAGAGTGGGTGGATATTCTGCATTTCTCACAAGCTCGCAGGGGACGCTGAGACTGCCTGCCCCAGACTACGCTGAGTAGCAAAACATTATAGGACCTCTCAAGGCCTGTTCCATCTTTGGATTAATTGGAAGAACCTGTATTTTTTCTAATGTGCTGATGAACAGCATGTCAATACAGCAATTAGGTAAACTAGATGATCAAAGAAATTATGTTTCCTGTGTAACAGTTGGGTAGATATATCATTGATTCTGGTGATGTTTATTGGACATTCACCATTAGTGAGACCCCAAGCAGTATTTGTTATCTCATGGGAGCGGTCACATGAACCAGTTCCACACCTCCCGTTCCTTCCAGCTGTGATCAGAGCAGCTTCTGGGAGGTTTTGAGGTCTCTACTCTGAGGCCTGCACAACCGTAAACCCAGCGTCATTGGCTCACCAGACGGTGATGGGGCCCTGTTGAACTGCTGCAGGCCAGACAGCTCCCAGGCCAGTCACAGTATTGATTTTCAGCGACAGTGACTCAGCCCAGGATCAGAGGCTGCTTTTTGCAGCAAATACCACCTTCTGGGATTGGACTGCTTTGGAAACTCAGCCAGCAGAACTCCAAGGCTCCAAGACCAGCACACAGTAGGCCATCAGGAATGTTGGTAACAGTGTATTGAGATGGATTGCCTTCATGAAAGCAGTCCCTCATTCCCCTCTGAGGGGTTGGTTAGATGGATCGGATGGTTAGATGGCCCTTCTCCCTGAACAGCGATGGGCTGCACACACAGGCTCGATCCTTTCAGACTTTGTTCCCAGCTGACTCATCTGGCTTCAAATTTCTATCTCTCCTCTCCTAGTCACCACATGCTTTTGGCACATCTCTTTTGATTTATCTTACCATTCTGATCTGTGGCTGCCAAATCATCTTCTCAATTTAAAATTTTATTTCAACATACTTGCCCCCCCCC